>NC_142531.1:8788059-9015559 GCF_964205215.1 Stylophora pistillata
ATTATTGGAAAACAACATTGCAATCCATAAGCTGAGTCACGTTGAATTTACAATGACTATAAAGATATATAAAATCTACATCTAAAAAGAAACGTATACATATATTTAGTATAATTTCGGAGCTGAGCAAAGAGTTTCCAGCAATCTAATTGGTCGAGCGGTTCCTTATATGACGCTATATAAACCGCTCAGCGCGGTTTATATAAAACGTTAAACTAAAATGTTAATAAACGTTACTAAAATGTGATGATTTTAGAAATTCCTCTGTTGTTCAGCTCTGAAATTATACTAAAACAATTATTCACCTCGCCTTCGGCGAATAATTGTTAAATATAAGATTATAATTTGGAATTTACAATGAATATTTAACAATTATTCGCCGAAGGGAGGTGAATATCGTCGAATAATCCCCGAGACGAAGTCGTGGGGATTATTCGACAATATTCACCGAACTGAGGCGAATAATTGTTTTAGTATAATTTCAGAGCTGAACAACAGAGAAATTTCTAAAATCATAACATTTTAGTAACATTTATTAACATTTTATTTTAAAATTTTATATAAACGGCGTGGAGCGGTTTATATAGCGTCATATAAGGAACCGCTCGACCAATCAGATTGCTGGAAACTCTTTGCTCAGCTCTGAAATTATACTTAAAGAAAATATAAAAGAGTTAAGTTGAACAGGATTGCTTACATGCATGACACATAAACTTAGTATTCGAGTTAAAGGTGACTTAAAGGGTGCGTGGGAAACTTACGTCACAGGACAGTTCAAAATGCGTGTTCAAAGACCAATTAAAAGAAAATTGTAAAGGTGCGAGAGATACTAACAGAACTATCAAATGGAAGCAGACAGTTTCGGAGCACGGATATCAATGAGATTGTCGTGTGCAATAGGTGATTAATGTCTATACACTTGAGTTGTGCGAGAAATTAGGTTGTAAATAGAAATTGAAAATGTTAATAGTTTAAGAAGTCCACTGAACTCCAAATTCTGAAAACGAGTGAGTATAAAAACTTCTTTTCAGAACAGTCCATGCAAGAAACTAATCTTAAAATCGAATCAAAGGGAAACCAATATGTGAAAGCTAACGTTACAAAACTTGAAGTGTGTTGCTGAATCACAAACATGAAGTAATCGAGTGATAGAGAACAGAAAGGACATTATCTCTAAAAACTTAAATCCAGTTGCTAAAGGGTTAAGAAATTTGAGCGAAATACTAACGAAATAATCAAATGCAAGAGGTCAATCGAGATGTTGTTAATATTAATGCGACTATCAACCGAGAGAAAGTAATAGTGTTGGAGATCGATGCTTTAGAAACAGTCTGGCAAAAGAGGAAACTTAAGGTACGTTTTCGTTGACTTTCATATACATTTTGTTGGTTAATGGAGAGAATTATTTCTTCCCCGTTATGTCTAACTGAGCCACGTTTTTTTTTCTTTCAAATTGCAGCAACAGTTTGTGTGGGTTCTAGCTTTGTGCATTTCTTTTAGGTTTTCATTTTCTTCTTCTTGCTTTTAAGCGGAAGTAAGTTTAATTTGAATTTTGATTATAAATGACCGCTTGCAATTAACGAAACTGGCGTTCCATGGCCAGCATTAATATCGCTCTTTTTCACTGAAAAGAACTCGTATGTGTTGGCTCGATCACCAAAGCTTATTCCACGTGGTCATCCTGAGTTGTCTGTTAGTTTAAAAACTGACTGACGTGACCCACTTTGTGAAAACAAAGGTTTGTTTGATCAGGTGGTAAATAGCACGTTTAGCAAACTCTCACGGGAACTCACATATGCTTCAAAGGCTAATGGTAAAATACTAATGCTGTTTCACTACCCTTCCATTTCGTACTATATTTCAGAAGTAGTAAGTAAAAGTGGAATTTCATGAGGTAAATGCTCAATAAAATATCTAAGAACCCTCACATTGCGATAGAAAACTAGAACCATTTTACGAGGAAAAACTAGACAACTTACATCTCGAGTTCGAAAGTTTAATTGTTACATTTGCCTAAAACATCGCTTCCCCCCTCCTCCCGAAAAAAATTTCTTCTTGTTTTTTCAGTATTCGAGAGGTTGATTAAAGTTTGAAAACGCTGATGTAAAATTTACCTCTTTAGTCATGCATCTGTTTCCGGCCGTGTGGAAACCGTAAGGAGAACATAAACGCCACAGTTAACTGCATATTATTTCCTTTTTTATAGCTTCATTTAATGGATCAGTGGGAAAGTAAATAAAATCAGTCTTAGCTAATGCTGTTTGCATTGTTGTTAATTTCTGGCAAATTTTCATGCGTTCTTGTTTACTTCATCAATCAAGAGATTTAATACTAAGACAGAAGAGGATATTCTTCAAATGTGGCAGCTGCCAAGAAGAACTGACGCGTGTTAAAATCTGATAAGAAAATTAAAAAATAAATAAATAAAAAAAATACAACAAAATAAGTCCAATGATTTAAACCAACTTCATTCAAGGCGTGACAAACTTCGCCAGTTGAAATTTTGTTTAAACTGAACTTTCTTTAGAAAAATGATTTTAAAAATTATGCAGGCGAAAAGGTGTAATGTACTTCAGTATCAAATGGAGAATATTTAAGTAAACTTAGCTTAATTGAGATTATTTGCAAAGTTACGGATCGCGATATACGTCGATACGCATTAATTCGTCAAAGATACATCAGAGCGTGTGCTTATCTAAACAAGAAAAAAGGTATAACAGTGGTGATCTGTGACCATTACAACTTACTCGCCTTGAAGAACGGCTGTAAGCATTGTTCATATCCGAGGACAGTACAGTGCGCATGATACAGCATTGATGATCGAAGATAAGATGAAAGGTGAGAACGATTTTATTTATTCATTTATTTTTTTCATTTCAGTATCTCTTTTTTTCTGCTGTTTGTTACAAACGAATATTTAAACCATGTTGTTTCGTTTCAAGCGAGCATAATGATAAATAAGTACTAATTTTGAAAAAAAAATTTTCTTTTTTCTTTTTAAAAATCAAACGAAACGCAAAAAGTCCTCTCGACGATTGAAAACAAAGGTTAAACTCTTTTTGTCGATTTTAACTATAAGCTTCACATGATGAATATAAAAAACAATCTTTGCTTTCTTCAAAAGTTCAAATTTAAAAATTAAATGTGAAGCATAAACTCCTGTGGGGCCCAATCTCTGGAATTTCCCTCGAGGTGTTTAAGCAATGAGTTGTAAATTGTAACCGTGTGGCACGAAGATTTTGCTAGGGTAATATCCGAAATGGCGAGCTTTTGTGCATTGTTCAAAGACATTTTTGAAAATTTCTGACCAAGAAACCGAACATTAACCAGAAACGTAACATTACATTACGAATTTTGTTACTGTTAAGTTGCACAGGGGAATCAATCTACAGGATGGATAATTCGAAGAAGGATTTTTCAAGTAGGTCCAAGTGTAAGAAATACGAAATGACTCGCACGCAGAATTTGTATTTGAAGGACAATGATGATAAATTGCGGCGTTTTCTTTTCCTGGAATTTTTTAACGGCTTGCTTTTTCTTTTTTTTGTGGATTATGCAAAAAAATCCGCAAAAACAGACAAAAAACTCACAAAATTTTCATTCATAAAAGTTTTCATGAAACTGCTTCTCAACTTTACAGCTCAACTGCATTTGTGATTTGGACATCTTTTTTTTGGCCATTAAGCTACCTAAACTCTGTCTATACTGATCAAAATAAATGAATGAATACACACAGATTTTTACTTTTTATGAATTTGAGTAATACCCCCCTATCATATTTTCTTTTCAGGATCTACCATGTTCAGGGAGTTTGTCTCTCTTTTGCTTCTCCTCGCTTTAACCCAAGGTAAACGGATGAAAATAGTAACCTTGATACTCAGCTTATTGGTCACCAAGGATTTCCATATGCTGCCTTTTAAGTAGTTATTATTCCGCTGATAGAGGGTCTCGATGGGGTGATGGCTTTGACGGCTGATGGTTAAAACTTTGGCTAATTTACGGCCAATTGTTGATATCTTTCCATTATGATCACCAGAAAAATCTCTACGGTTACTTTCTTTTTTTACGACGTAAAATTTGCCAAAATTATTTTAAATCTTTTGGCTGTTTTATGGCTAACGGTAAGCTCATTGAGACCTTTTTTTACGCCATTTTACCATTAGGGCTACATTTTACCATTTTACCATTAGGGCTACAGGACGTGTAAACGAGGCAACGGTATTACAATGTGAAGTATGACAGAACTACGGACGAAAAGCGGGGTATCAAATGGCCACACAACACAATCAAAGGCTAGAATTTTTAAGTGACGAATTTTGTGACAAAGATTTCTTGATCCCTTTTTAAAAACACTCTAAAATTTTCGTTTGTGCTGTTTTCATACTTCACGTGCACCTTCTACGATCAACATTCAGACAATGCTGAGGGATGCATTTTGGAAACTAGACAATGAAATAATGCCGGACTGATAAGGTGTATGTACGTGTTCCTAAAATATCACCTCAATATACGACCATGACTTTAGTAACAGTTTCTTCCCGAAGGACCGGTCATTTTTTCATCGCTAAGGGAGGGGGGGGGGGAGGGAGGAGGGTTTTCGTTATATCAGGATAAATATACCTGATTCCCCCCTAAGGCTCTGCATATTCATACTATCCCCCTCCCCCACCCATCCCCTTGCTGACAGCCAATCGCCAGTCAATTTTCTTTATCCCCCCTGTATACTCTGTTGGCGAAGACTAATCCCCACTCAAGTCTATTCCCTCCGAAAAACTCCACCCCCCTCAAATCCCCCAAGCCCCCCTTCCAAGCGATATTAAATGACTGATCCCTTACCGTTAAGATCACTTTAGTCGTTTTTTTTTTCAACAGAGGCTTCTACCCGAACAACTCCTCCAAAGTCAGGAGGTAAACATGTGAGCCTAAATCAGCCTAGATAAATTGGAGAAAGTTGGATCAGAGCCTCTGCTCTGGATGATCGAAACATTCCTTTGGCTTCATCCACTCAACTACTTTGTTCTCTACATTTAGCCTACGGGCAGGCGGTAGTTTATGTTTTTTTCAAACGCGAGACTCAGCGCGGCGAATATCAGGTCGCCATATTAGACGGGTGGAAGATCTGGGACGAGCGACAAAGCGAGGGGGAGGGGGAGAGGAAAGAAACACCAACTCCTTCCCTCTCGCTTTGTCTTTCGTCATAATTCTTCCACTTTTCCAATATGGAAACCGAATATTCCATGTGCTGAATCTCGCGCTTGAAAACACAAACTACCGCTTGCAAGCAGGCTACTCTACATTTGATGATGAAGTTGTATCGCATACCTCACAATTTTTTTTAAGAAGTTTGATCCTGGGTAGATTCAGCAGAATGGTAATGATACATGATCGACTGTCACTTATGGGTGCGAACCATTTCATTTTTTCATTGCTCTCTAGAAATCCTTTGTATTACCCACAATCCATCGCAATCTGTCGTTTGGAGTTTCACCCTAGATGCAATGGGACGATAACACTACACAATCCACTGTTACTTTTGAGTACAAAAGCAAAAAAATTCCAATTTATATAATTTATAAAATGCTTCATTTGGCAATTGCTATTGTTTTTCTTTGTCCTAATCACCAAGAGAACAAATCTATTTCATCTGTTACACGGGTTTTATTTGTTTTTAAGTATTTTTATTGGTGCCCCTTAAGGAGAATTTGCTTGTTGTCGTGTCTATTTTCAATCAGGAGAAACAGGGTAAAGAGGAAACGTGAAAGTCCTACTTCTCCCCTTAAAAAAATATCTATATATCACGCGCATGCCTATGTACTCTTGTAGGTTTTGGAAAAAACTGTTATACCTCACGACAACCTAAATGTCCATTGGAGCGACAAAGGATCGGTTGTTTCGAAGACGATGGATATCAACGGGCGTTTCCAGAACTTCTTCTTACAGCTAGAGATAATAGGTCTGCAGTCTATTTCGGAGAGAACATAAATTGGAAAGATTGGGAAAACTTCATCGACGGGTATGATATTACTATGAATTTCAGCCGGAGTATATCTGACGTTGCTGTGTGTACGGCCACACAGTCCAAAAAGGTTGATTGTCACATTGCGTGTACCCAAGTCCTATCTGCTAATTCATGAGGAGCAACTATGGTGTATATCTCCATCTGCTCAAGAAGCTAGAGTTGCTTTCACTTCCGCCTTGAACAAACCTTGCGCTTCTCTCGTGCTCTTTTAAACTTAGTGAGTGCATCTATATCTTGATATACGAACGCTGAGCATGAACTCAGTGGACTGAGTGTGGTAAAACCAAAGGCAAAGTAATCATAACAGGCATTCGGAAGAAAGAAAATACATTTAAGAGCTAATGAGAACTCTAAGTAAAACCAACCAAACTGCAGCTGCCTATGGTGCGGAAAAACGGTTTTAGCTTTGCATTTGATTGGTTGAGAGAGTGGCGCATATTTTCTGGACCAATCACAAAGCAAAGTAAAGCAAAAACCAATACCATCACAGAATACTTTCGACACTGACTTGAAAATTGCTCTATTCTCTATATTTATTCCATATCTTTCACTCTCCCTTTTCCTTTCCTTTACAGCTTTACTTGCGCATGTGCACAGAAAGCTAAACAAAAGCACTACAAATATTTTGGCATCGAGTATTATGGTGAATGCTGGAGCGGTGTACCTGCTGATTACAGCGTCCATGGAAGGTCTGGAGAGTGCAAAAGCGTCTCGGGGCCAGATTGTACATTCAGGACTTGCGATGAAGATTCATACAAGCCTAAAATTTGCGTCGGAGGTCAATGGGCTTTGTACGTCTACAAAATTAAGGAGTGTGAGTGAATGCCGGGAAATAGCTTATCGCCTTCGTGGAAATATTGAATAGAAATTCACTTATATTAGAGGTGATCTCGTCGGATGCCGAGTTGAGAGGTCTGGGTTCCAGCCTAGGGTCATTGTATGGTGTTTTTATCAGGCTCTTTACTCCGGTAGTGCCTCTCTCCCCCCCCAGGATTATATATGGGTACACGGAATTTCTGGGGGGAAAGGGGTAGCAGTAAGGGGGAACATAGCAATGCTTACGGTATAGCATAAAACAACTTTACAGTAGTTTATGGCGATTCCGTTTTCCATAACGTGGAACAACTGAAATGTCCGAAAGAAATTATTGGTACTTGTGACTTTTTTTTTCTAATTTGCTTCACAAACTAATGATTTTTGCATTTATTTCCACAGTACACCTACCACCACCACAATCGACACCACCAATCCCACCAATCCCTACAGTAGCATAATCCCCATCTTAACCTAGAGGAGGACGAGGGCGAGTAAACCTTTAACAAGCCATTTCGTCTGTAGTGATTGTGTGTGTTTCGATAATCGGACAAGATGTAGCATAGAATGGAATAAACCAGTACCGTCGTAGTAAATGCGTCTCTTTGTTATAACATCTAACGATCTTTAGAAATCCTGCCAAGCCATTTCGTGCTACCGAAAGTCTCTGCCTAACTTTTCTCTTTATATCCATGTAGTCGATTGCTAAACGTTCAAGCAGATGAATTATGCTTGAGGAAAAATTTCTGGTCGAGGATAACTGCCTATTACTGGCTCTTGCGCTTTGATTTCCAAAATAGTTTTTACAGCTATTAGAGAAGAGAGTCACAGGTAGTATAAGAAGAATAGTTTAAGAATTCTCATTACACCGAGAAGAATTAGAGAAACCTCATTTTATAATATGGCAAGGTAGCCCTGAGGTAGATCTGATTGGTTATTACTTGTTCGGGTTTATGCTATACGGACATACGGACCGTTCCCACGGCGTTGATCATAAGTCGTGCATTCTTGTTCGCGAAATCCAGCAAACTGAAAATAAACAAGTCTGGTCCGACTGTAGGCCTTATGCTAGCATAATTTTGGCATAATTTGAGCATACTGGCATAATTTATGCCAAGTAGCAATGCTAGCATAATTCGCATATTTTGATAATTATCGGATCATTTTTGATGCTACAATTTGATCACTGTTCGTCCTTACTCCCAAGTACTTGGTGACGTTATTCGATGTTTTAATTTTTTAGTTCAAGTAGTAGCATTTGTAGTTCACTGCGAATCACTGAGCGGCGTCCGAAACGGTCTGAGCCCGGGTCTGGGGTGCACCGGAACTGGAAGTCACATTGGAGGCCATGTTGGTCCCAGTACCTCTCATCAGGCAAGGCTACAAATTACAAAAGGGCGCAATCGCAGATAAGCTTTATGAGAGTATAGTCTTGTACTAGTGTGCATGTTAACATGAACCACATGCATGTTTCATTGTGGATTTGTTGCGTTTCTTTCATTAGACCAACGGCTTCTAATTAAATCAAAGGCTCTGTGAGCCAACTCGTGAATTGGATAAGCCAATGTAATTTGTGTGGTCAATAGAAATGGGTGTTTGATTTCCATACTGGGGTATGAATCGTTAGACTGGTAAATGAGCATTATGAGGAATATGATGCGAAACTAAATTAGGCCTCAAAGACAGAAAATATGGCCAGAACAGGATTTAGCGAAAGACAATCACTGTTCTAAATTTTACTGTAAAGGTTTGTGGAATGAAAGTTCAAAAGGGCGCTGTTTTGTTTATCATAAAACTATTGTTCCAATCTTGAACTCAGTATTAACTTGCGATGCAAGCATAGGGATAGGCATGTAAAAGCTTATGCGCTGGATGGAACGCACGGACATAAGGATAAGCATAAAATGCATATGATTATCAAAACGTTGCATTTTTTTTATGTTTATACTGTCTCGTTAAGACTTGGTTGGCATAATCGTAAGGATTAACATAAGCGAAAGACTTTCAGGCAATCAGCAAGCACTATAATGCTTATACCAACTATGTCCCTATTTAACATAACATCGACTGAGCGCTTGTGCTCATGTATATGTTACAGCTGTGCCCATGCACCTGCGCATTAGCTTGTTATGTTTATGCCTATGCTTCAAGCCTGTCTCGCACTTCTGAGATACTTATTAGCACGAGGATGAAAACAAGTACAAGGATGTTCACACCACTCTAAAGTTTATTTTTTTCGAAATTCTTTTTGGTCAGTGGATACTCAAAACAGGGAATTTTTTTCCTTATTTCGAGAGTCAATTCCTTGAAATGTAAGGATTAAGATTTCTGCTTTTAAGAATTTTATACTCTCCAATGAAAGTTCCTCAGTTTAAGAATACCACCATTAAAAATACGATTTACATTCCTTGTTTTAAGAATTATGACTTTCAATTCTCATTTTACGGGTATTTCCACTATTGAATAAATATCTAAAATCCTTGCTTTTAGGAAGTATTCATTCTATGTAGAAAGGTTCTTCTTCCAATTAGATTTATAATAAATGCTTGCCAAAATGTCAGAAATATCTGTGGAATTGTGCTTGTCAAATTCCCAAGGAAATATAACTATAAACATAATTTGAAAAACTTTTTTACATTAATTCTTCTTTCAACACACTCAGTATCTGTGATTCATGAAACAAGACCAAAGTTTTGAGTGTTCCTAGTTTACCCTAAATATAAAGCATTAGGAATATCCTTGTTGCATGTAATTCAAAAAAATTTTTAATTTTCAAATGACAATCAAAGTAGTTATCAAAATAAATCATAAATTTATAACTTCCAGAAGAATAAGCATGGAATGTAAACTGCTACCATTTGTAATTTTTTACTTACAATCATGTGATTGTTCTACGAAAAATTACTGAACCAGAGTAAAGAATCTCAAACTAAATATAAACCACTAGTTGACAGAATTATAGTCATACACCAGCTAGGATATTCATCCTTGTAAAGGGATTGTTGTTGTCACTGTCAACTTGTTATTGTTTTAATCTACAATATGATTCAAAAGAAAAGTTGCTGTATCAATTTCTTGAAGAATATGTCCTAGGTGTAAAGCCTCTATGACGAACATTTAGGTACAGGCAAATCTGTAACAATATTTTTGACAAAGAGAAAGAGTAATGTTCAGTATGATTCAAAGGAAAGGCTACTATACCTATTCCTTGATGAGTTTGTGTTTGTCATGAAGCCGCTATATACTGTTTATTTTAGTATTGGTAAATCTGCATGAAGATCTTTATTGAATAGTTAAAATTTCAGGGTAGTTACTAAAACAAGGAATTACCTGGAAAGAGCTGGAATGATCCAGAATGAGCTGGAATGACCAAGAATGACCCAAGAATGATCCATAAAAATGATTTTCGATTGAATTTGTCTCCATATACTCGATTTTAACTTGCTAAACAAAGTCTTTACGTCCTGCCACCATTTTCTCACTCAGTTGGAAAAGGCTGATGGGATAGTAGCCACAGAAAGCCCAATACAATATTTCACAATGGTGGCCGAGTTCAATCCTAGTGGAAAATCGTGACATGGAATGGAAGACAACATGTTTCACTACTAAGTTATTAGGTCAAAAACACAACAATATGGCTCACAGTGTGGCACAGTTATTAAGTGATGTTACTGGGTTCACAATTTAAGTAAGTAGCCAACAAAAAGATATATATTAGTTAATAATCCTACCCCCTAAGGGCGAGAGATCAAACTCCTCCGCCATCATGTTGGAGATTTTGCGGGAAATATCCTATCCCTTGATGCATTGTATTCTGCCCCATGAGGTCATTTGCATCAGAAATATTTTATCAGGCTTCCTGTGGCTAATATCCCATCAGCCTTTTCCAACTGAGTTCCAACTGAGTTCCAACTGAGTTCCAGCTCTTTCGTGGTAATTCCTTGTTTTAGTAACTACCAAAATTTCAGCATATTAAGTTAACATTTAGTTGTGCCATTTTTTGAAGAATTGGTGTTAGGTATAAAGCCATGTCACTTTGCTGTATATTTGATCTACATCAAATGAAGTGAGGTGCAACTTAAGTCTTGCTTCAAAATAAAACTCGCTGCTGTGCAGGTATCTTAAGTTCAAAATAATGTAATACATTTTAAAGAAAGCACAATTTGGGTTTATTATGTCAGATTAAAAGTTGTTGTTGAGTTTGTAGTATGGCCTGGCTAACCTGTGTTACATGCAAAAAATATTGATAGAAAGAACCACTTCCTGGAGTTAAGATCCTTGTCTCAAGGACATAGGGATGATGTATTATTTAACAATCTTTGAGGAGTAAGTGCTCTCTTTTGAGATCTTTACTTACTCATTTTGAAAACAATAGGTCTTACTAGGAGAAACTTCAGTCACCTTAAAGTAAGGACTCTGCTATCAGTTTTAGGCAGTATTTGTCACTCATTGTCAGTGCACATTCCTTGTTTTGAGAACTGATAATTACACTCATTTGAGTGATATCAGTCCCCATCTTTAGAACTTCCTGTCCTCACTCCAGGACGCATTTTTAAGAAAAAAATCCTTAATTCAAGGTATCTGGAAATATACAAACTTAACAGTGCACTAATAACATACGCATACACAGTGCGAGTTACACCATTGAAGAAACAGCATATCGATTGATTGAACTTATACTTGAGCTTCTTTCAATGCAGTTCCCACTTGTGAACCACTTTCCAACGTCGATACAGCTCTAGGAATACCAAACAAGTCACTTTACGAGCAGTTGGCCGTGAGCGATGCTCCAGTAATATCGGACTATCGGCGAGCAGCGACTCGAGTCGTTTGAGCCCGCGGTTGAAATTACCAAAAGATCAGCATTTGAAATGTAAAATTTATAATTAAATAAAGTTTCACAAATAATTCTGAAGGAGCTTCCGTGGCCTTACGGTAAATAGCAGGCGGTAGATATTGATCTCATGGTAGCGACGTAATTGGTTCAAATCCGCTGTATGCGGGTAAATTTTGCGTTTTGCTTACCTTCCTTTCTTTGTTTTCTTTTTTGGACACAATAATCATTTTCCTGGATAAATGCATTTAAAAATAGAAGTATTGACGCCATAAATAAAATATACGCTGCAAGAGATAAAAGTGTATTCGGAGATTGGGCAAACTTTAATTAATTCACAAATGAAAAACGTATGCTTTTTTACTCTTTCAAGACAGAGTTAATAGAGGGTTCCCTCTATTAACTCTGTTCAAGATTATCATTGGCTTCTTTTTCACCCCAACAGTATTCTTAGCAACAAAGGTCGCCATTTCGTTTGTTTATCACTCGCCAAAAACTATCGAATGCGTTCAAAAGCCTAAAATAAAACAAAGTTTACAGGAATCGACCAATCGAGCGAGCGAGCGAGCGCCATTCATCACATCATACCTACAACTCGCTCTTGCGCATGCGCACAATTCACGAGTTAAAATTGTATTTTTCGGACTTATTTGCAATTTTTTCAGAGCATAATTAAAAAAAGGGCCTAATTTGGAAAAAAAGAGCATAATTTTAGTATAATTTCGCCAAAAAAAGCAATGCTACTAGCATAATATACTACTTTTACTAGCATAATCTATAAAGGCCTAGGTCCGAGTGACATATGATAAAGTACTTACTCGGCTCTCTAGCTCGAGCTGTATTGAGGAATATTGGCCCTACGTTGTTTTTGTGAAGACCTCTCTGCGCTCAGTCCGTATTGGGACGAACTTCGCCAATATTCCCCAGTAAGGCCCTCACGCTCGGTTAGCAAGAAGTAAGTACTGAAGGCTGTACCTTGTAGTTCGTAGGTTTCATTGTTCTAATCTATTATCTGCCACTTTTAAGGCGGATCAACCTATTCGCCCCAAGAATGCAAGCTATAAATACAACAATACAATATCATTACATAGAAATCCAAATGTCCATGTTGAGATCCGTTTTATTCTCCTTTAGAGCGATGATCGTAGACTCTGACAATTTGGCATTCGGTTATGCTAGGAAACTAGAAAACAAGGAACAAATTATCCGAAAAAAGGCTGACACAAGAGAAGCAATAAATGTAGAGAAGAGAAAAGGAAAAGCTGAATAAAAAAATTGCAGAGGAAAAGAGATGAATTACAGAAGAAAAGGAGAAAAGGTAGTCAGTTCAGTGATTTGGTCTACCTTAATCGACTTATGACAATGAAGCTGCAATAGAATCCCACTGACTTTCCATTTTCCTTTTAGTACATTCACTGCGCAGTCCTTTACCACAACGGTTTTCTGAACCATTTTTCTAGTTCTGTGGGTTCTTCTGTAGCAGAGCTCTAGCTGTTGTATATTAACTTCTTACCAACCTAGCGTGAGGGCCATACGGGGGAATATTGGCTCGAGGTCATCGCAATGTGGACGAGTGCAGCGAGATCTGTACAAAAACGACCTAGAGCCTTGATGTTCTTGTTTCTTTTACTTGTTTCCTGATGCTTTTAAATGGTATAACCGTTCCCCAAACAGAATCAAGAGCCAACCGGATAACCAAGATGGGAGGGGTGCTATTTTAGTCTCGAACGAAGTTCTACCAGTGCCCCTGTTACTGAATGTTAAGTTTCGCCTGACGACAAGGCCAAAAATTCAGTTATAGTAAGTTTAAGTTCGTGGAACAATACTAAGAGAAGCGTGCCAAAAGACAGTTTTAAAACGTGCTGTCGCTGTAAAAAGAAATTCAGTGTTCAGTTCAGATTTCTTGCCAGTAATGAACCAGCTTTTGTAAATTAAGCAATCAAGCTTTTCCTAGAAAATGTTCTCCGTTTGGAAGGTTCGCAATTTTAAATTCATTTCCCAATTGTATTTCCTGCAAGTGTTTTCCAGTGGCAAGAGTACTAATGTCCTCGAACATGCGGAAAAAGGTGCTCGCGTATGCAACCTATCTCATCTACATCACAGAGAGGTCATTTACGTTTGTACACATCCTTAGTAACAGGTGTCTTGGGCTCTGTCAGTTCATTTCGTCCGAGTTTTCCTGGTTGTAAACCCCGGGCGTTTGGAAGAAACTCAGTGTTCATTTTCTTTCTGAGCTCAGACAGGTGCATCCATAAATACCTTCACATTCATTAGCGCTGACTTCGTTCCTAATTGTTTGTCCCAAACCTATTTGTTTGAAGGACATAGATAATATGAGTTCATTTTTCGTTTTTTACACTCTTCTCTGATAGGCGAATGAGGTAAAAGAATCGATCGTTGGAAGCACCCCACAAAGTAAACCCTTCTAACTTCGCACCATTGAAGACAAAGAGCATGAGAAAAATCGACACTAACAAAATATATTGTTTTTTTTTCCTCTTAGGAACAAACATGGTTGCAAACATTGTCAAGTTGTTATTCCTGTTTGGTGCAGTAATAGGTAACAGCTATTAACATGATATTTACTTTACTTTTGCAAGCTTGCATGAGTATCTAATAACTTTAAATCTTTGGTATTTTTGCCTTTCATGCTTAAGTAAGATATGGCCTCAATGGAGATAGCCGTAAAACAGAAAAAAAAAGTAGCCACTAGGCGAAAAAATTGACGAATTTTAACCATAAGTCGTAAAAAAAGTTAACCATAAAAACTTTTTCTTTTAATCGCAGCGAAAAGAAACTAACCGTCAGCCGTAAACTGGCCAAAATTTTTGGTCATACAAGTGCAATTTTGGTACAATTGTTGATACAAGTCGAACAAGCCATCACCTCACGAAGACCCCAAAGAAAGACTGTATCAAATAAAAACAAAAATAAAAATAATGACATTTAGCTGTAGACATTCCATGTCGGTTTTGTTCGAAGGAGGAAACTCAGGGGGGCCTGGAGAAAAGCCCTGCGAGAAGGAATGGGAACAATCAACAAACTCAACTCACATGTGACAGATGTGACATCAGCTTCGAACATCGAACCCGTGCCACAGTGGTGGGAGGCAAGCGCTCTCCCCACTGCGCCATCCCTGTCCCTCATTCCGTTCACTTATCAAAGGGTGTTGAGACTAAATATGAAATAAATAGTTCATTATCGAAAAACAAGTCTTCCTAAAGTCTCCTTTTAGACAGCAATTTCGACTTTGTATAATTGTCACATTTTCCTGCCGATTCTGAAGGGACAACATCAGATGATCCGTGTAACTGCTACCGAGAACTTGACATCAACGACCGTCTTGTGAGTTATACTGATCAAAGCTCGTTCAAATGTGATCAAAGTGATTTTCTCCTGCTTGGTATTGCTTCACTGAAATTTCTGGTAAGACCACAATGCCTGCTACTTGTCCGTCAGATGTGCGTCGATGTAGCACACATGCAGCGGAATGGCTCGACGGCCAACATCCTACGACTGATGAAGGCATTGTAACGCCTCAAGTTTGTTATCACTGGTCCAGCAACTGCTGCATGTAGTCAAACAACATCAAAGTGAATAACTGTGGAGCGTATTACGTATATGAGCTGCAAAACCCACCTGTATGCAAACTACGATGTTGTGGTTAGTGTTAACTTGTCACAAGTTACTTTCTTGTCCCCATGAATAACCACCAAAGTAATTCTTGCAGAGGCCACCCTTTTCGTTAACTGTGCAACAGCCTAGGGCAAGATTCTTTTGTTCGCGCTCGTTTTGAGCGCGTTCGTTTTGTACTAGCTCGATTTGTACACGCGAGTTTTGTACGCCCTCGCTTTGAATGTGGTCGTTTTGTAAGCGCTCGTTTTATACGCGCTTTTTTGTACGCACTTTTTATGTACGCGCTCGTTTTGTACTCGCTCATTTTATACGCGCTGTTTTTGTATGCGGTCTTTTCTCAATCTTCCTCCTAAAGATTCTAATCTGCAAAATTGGTAAAACGGAAAATAAAAAAGTGGTAATTTATATACCAGTTATTTCCGGTTTGCGACCATAACAGAATTCTTCCATTACCGCGTAAATCTAACTAGAGTTGTATCTATATGGATGTCATTTAGTCACAAACGTTTCAAGGTACTTCCGTTGAAAAGTCAAATTAAAAGTGGTGTGCAGTCTTTATAACCATTATCCTAAAATACATCTTCTTAAAATGGCTCTCTTGGCAGCTGTATGCACTTTATACAATTAATAGATGTTCTTGCGGATTCTATAGGTTACAACATCAGCGGATTCATGTAACAGCTACACTGAATTTGGTGTAAAGTCTCTGAATTTGTCAAACAAAGATCTGTTGAATACTTTTTTAAATTCCAACAGCTGAAACATCTATTGACCCATGCTCTGACTACCAAAAACTCGATGCAAACGACCGTCTTGCGAGTTATACCAATCAGACCTCGCCCAAATGCGATCAACGTGATCTTACTCCTGGTTGGTATCGCTTCACTGAAGTTTCTGGAGAGACCACAATGCCTACCGCTTGTCGGTCAGAAGTGCGTGGATGCAATACCCTTGCCCCTGGATGGCTCAACGGTCAGTATCCTACGACTGATGAAGGCATTGTAACGCGCAATGTCTGTCATCACTGGGCAAGCAACTGCTGAAAGTGGTCAAACAGCATTCAAGTAAAAAACTGTGGAGCGTATAACGTACATGATCTGCAAAGACCACCTGTATACAAACTACGATATTGTGGTTAATGTTAACTTGTCGTAGGTAACTTTCTCGGCCCCATGAATAAGCACCAAAGTAATTATTGTCGAGACCACCTTTTTCGTTAGTTGTGCAACAACCTAAGGTAAGATTCTTTTGTACGCGCTCTTTTTGTAAGCGCTCGTTTTGTACGCGCACTTTTTGTAAGCGCTCGTTTTGTACGCGCTCGTTTTGTTCGCGCTCGTCTTGTACGCGCTCGTTTTGTACGCGCTCGTTTTCTTCGCGCTCGTTTTGTGCGCGCTCGTTTTCTTCGCGCTGTTTTTGTACGCGCTCGTTTTGTACGCGCTCGTTTTGTTCGCGCTCGTTTTGTACGCGCTCGTTTTGTTCGCGCTGTTTTTGTACACGCTCGTTTTGTACGCGCTCATTTTGTTCGCGCTGTTTTTGTACGCGCTCGTTTTGTACGCGCTCGTTTGCACGTGCTCATTTTGTACGTGCTCATTTTGTTCGCGCTGTGTTTGTAGCGCTCGTTTTGTATGCGCTCGTTTTGTACGTGATCATCTTGTACGTGCTCATTTTGTACGCGCTCGTTTTGTTCGCGCTGTTTTTGTACGCGCTCTTTTCCCAGTTGTAGGTATCGCCTCCATTTCTAACTAACCGACTTAGTTCCGAGAAATTTATTTACAACATAATCTGCTCACTTTCAGCCTGAACTAAAATCAGTAGGAAAATTCTCCACTTAATTCTTGATACATTCTCCAAGCTAGAAGTAAAGAAAATTTGTTTGAGCTTACTTAATTGACGATCATTTTTTTTTTTTGTTCTTATGGCCTTGGCGTTTGATTCAGCAGTGATTTTGTAAGGAGGAGTCAGATGCCAGTCATTATTAGAAGTTAAACGGTTAATTCAGACATGGGGTAGGTGAAAAAAATTACGTCACTGATTAAATATAAGACGCAAGTATGACGTCATCATAGATGTTACAGCATGGGGTGTCTTGACCCTTTCTTCCCTAACATCAGTATACGTATTCATCCATACTGTTCTCTATGCATTTCCTGTGGTACTCACAAGGAGAATTTGTTTAATAATCAAGATCTTCAGTTGGTGATCATTTCTATTGTTCTCGTGATTGAGGGGTGACATTGTTCAGCGGTAAAAGGATTTAAACTGACTGAAAAGAAAATGGATGTGTGTGCGGTGCGTCAAAGAGCATTTCTTTTTAACTGTAGCTCAACCTTAAGACGGTAGTTCTCGGTACCAAGGGGTATCAAGGAGGTGTCAAAAGCAAAGTCCAACGACCACAACCAAGATGAACCAATGCTGTTACTCTGGAGGTCTTAGTTCTGTTTCCTTTTGAATAATATCCATAAAAAAAACTACTCCTGATTGGCTCAAAACGAGTGCATTTTTCATATAACACGAGTGCAAAGTTGTAATACGTATGGAAATTACAAATAGTGCGCGCGCTGTCAAAATTTGGCCGGTCTTGTATTTCCGTAATGCTTTTTTCATGTATATCATCCATAAGTATTAACATGATTTCGAGTGCAATTTGATGTAAATAACCACTTTTTTAAATAAACAATTTTCAAAGACTACCAATTGCATGCTCCCTACAAAAGTGTAAACGACATCATGTCTTTACCTTTACATTTTGATGTTAACCTTCCTTACTACGCGACTGGTAGTAAGGTTAGCCGCTCTTGGGACTTGCTTAGTTGATCAATATGATTAGCTTGTGGAACGCTGACACTGATAAAGGTGCTATTGGGTAATACTTGAACTAAAAGTATATTACAGTAAATGGTTTGAACCCGGGAGTAACATGTAGAAGTGTAGTGTGATCGTCCGGGTGAGTGTAGTCCTGACAAGGACTGTTGTCGGTGGTAGTGACTGACGTTTCGACAACCTGTGCGGAGGTCATCATCAGAGTCAAGAGATGATGGCTTCCGCACAAGTTGCCGAAACGTCAGTCACTACCCACCGACTTCAGTCCTTCTCAGGGCTACATTCAGTCGAACGATCACACCCAGTACGCTTTCACATAAAAATATATTAATGACTAGTTGCACCTAAATTTCATTTGACGTGGAGTTGAACAAGGACATCAGAAAGGAAAAATTCAGAACGATTCTTCAAGGAGTGCAATCGGATACCAAGATCGAACAATCGTACCGGGGACGGATGGTGTGGGGGGAGGAAGGTACGTAAATCACAGTGGGGTAACCTTTCCCTATGCGCCCGACCACGCCCTGAAAACTTTTTTTCGCCAAGCTCCTTTTTTGGCAAGCTCAGTGGAAGAAGTTACATGTCGACAAGCTAAAATCAAATCAAATCCTGCTGCCAACTCATCAAAAACTGTTAGCTTATCATCAATTTAAAATCTACGTAATTCATTTCACAAGAGCAATTTCAAATTTAATGTCGAAAGTAATCTAAGTTTAATGTCGAAATGTTTAATGTTTGCATTGGTCTGACCCCACGATTAATTTTGAAAAAAGACACCTCTCTTCTCGCGCCTCAGAGTTAGCTATTTTGAACTTTTTTTAAGGAATTTAATTTGTTCGCCACGGGAATACCAGGAAAAAATAACAGAACTTTCGTCCCAATTGACACCTAACCCCTTAAACCCACCTATCCCACCCCAGGGGAGGACATCCATCACACAGTAATCTAGTGTGTGGGTAATTAACGTCTCCTACCCTCAACCCTGCAGGAGACGGGACCTCCATTTATTCGTCCCTATCTGAGAAGACTAGAATATCTAACCATTTCTTTATTTTATAGAAAGGTAGCAAATTCTTCTCGATTATTTTAAGACCTTGAGTGTTGGTCCGGCCGGGGCTCGAACCCTCGACCTCCCGCACTGTTTTATGACCCTTAATTGAAAGAACAAGTGTACTATACAGCATTAACCCTTTGAATACGAAAAAGACCATATTTTTTCCAGTTGTAATTTGGCGGTACAAACTTAACCTCACTTTGTTGGTCCTTATATGGGTTATCCGTTACAATATTTGCGGTTTTGAGACACCATGGGCTCAGACCTTGGGGTCACATGACCTAGATCAACAGTTCGTGTTTGGATGCGTTCAAATCGATTCGGTTTCTCGCTTTTCTGGCCGTTTATAAGTGTTTTTCGAGCCATTTTCCCTCAACAGAAGCCCTCACGACGGCATCATTAAGCTGGAATGTGGGTGGCTGCAAGCCTCTGAAGGAAAACAGGTGAGAGATGGTTTCATGTAGACTGGACCGCCAAAGATGCTTTACTGCCAGCTTGGCGAGTTCACAAGTGAAGTTGTCTCTCGGGCCCATCTGTGGATGGCTTCCAGGACCTACCAAGGTTATGTGGCCAAGTTTGACCAGTAAAAATTTCAATCGATGCGATATTTTGCTGGTAGGACTGGATGGCCCGACGCGATTCTAATAATTCTTTGAAATGGAAATGATAGGAGTTGCCTTTTCGAGTTGTGGCGGAATTACACTGAACTCTTTTCGGGTATGAACAAGGCAACGGTTGTGTTCGCGACACTGGCTTTCATCAAATGGAGAAGCAGGGCTGGCAGATAAAGTGAGAAGGAATTTTCTTGCCAAACTCCAAGATCTGGCCCTGAGGTGTGATTTGAACGCAAACTTTTGATTTTTTTAGCAAGTTTTTATCCTAAAAGATCGACATGTTTTTGGTGTTGCTCTTTGGTGTTGCTCTTGGAGCAAAATGCTGGACTTTGGGATTTGTTGCCATACGAACGGTTCACTGCAATGAAAATCAGGAATCATTGTGGGCGTTTTAGGTTGCAATAGGTGTCACATCAATTAGCTGGCACAATTTACACACTTACATAATGTTGTGTCTTAAGTTCAACAAGAAACAAGTATCAAAAGTAGTAAAGGTATTCACTTAGTATGCAAAGGGTTAAAAAACATTACAAACTGAAACAACTTTAGGCACCGACGGTGACTTTTGGGCGAATGCGGTAATTCTGAAAGGGTGGGGTACCAACCTATGATTCACAAAACACAGAATTTCTTTAATGCCGTAGCCTAAACAAGCTGAATATTTCAAGACAAGCAAAAATTAAGTACTCCATATAGAGATGTAACATGCCATCTAGCCATTGAAAGAATTTTGGAGTCAGGCAAGTAATAATAATACTAAAAAAGGTACGAACGAGTGACTGAAACAGGAGAAGAGTTCAGAGAATTGAAAATTGATTGACATTTTAACGACACAAATGCGTTCGATTATTATTGGCTGTACTGGTACCATAGCTGTGAATTTGGCTATTTGTTACAAAAAGGTTAAGAAGCAATGGGGGCAATAGGTTACTTTCATAAGAGTACATGAATTTGACCATTTCAAACGTATTGATTTGAAAAATATTACCGTGCACGGAGTTTCCCAAAAGAACAGTGACCTCGAGCAGAACTCGTTTCTGTTGCCCCACCCCTCACCTCTTTTCTCTTTCTTTTGACAGTCGCCCATCCACTTGGTATAAATTTCTCTCTCTCCCCAGCCTTCCGCTCCTGTATTTATCAAAGATGGCAGCAAATTTTTTACTTAGAAAATACTGAGCACTCGCCCGCGTCAAAATCACGCCTGCTCTGCAGACCATTGACTTCAGCAAAGCTCGCCTGACTGCGAAACAATCATTCAAACAGAGCAAACAAATCAGACAACCGCAAAAGTGAGGTCAAATGAAACGTGTGACTCTTTGTCGCAATGGACACAATAAACAGGAAACACAAAAGTACCCTCTTCGTACTCCCCTTCGCTAATTGCACTTATAAATTCGCCTTCAGTGATAAACATCTATATTTAGTCTATTTTCAGCATCCGTAACTATAATGTTGCCGTTTTGGTCGAGAGGTAAACCATGCGGAGATTTCAATTGTTGTTCAGTTTCCTTCCAATCCAGACTTAATATCCATGTACTCTCTGGACTCGAGTTTACGGCTTAATACTACCTGAACAAGAGCGCCGAAGGACCGAACAATACCTTTTGTCATGTCTGCACATAAAATATCCCTGTTCTTGTCTGGCGCGTCAAACTGTTTGCCTCTGTTGTCTCGCCTACTAGACCAAATCCGGCCCTTGCAGGCTTCGGCCACGTCCGGTCCATTTGATGGTTCAAACACATTCATAAGGTTGAACTTTCTTTTTTTAGTTAAACAGGGAATGGACTTCAAATGATGTACCTCCCATTTAATTAACTTCACGAACGCACACAGTTTTTGTTTTGTTTTGTTTTTTTTCAAAAGCGTGTATCTCGTAGATTCTATCTTCAATGTTATGGTTCCTCACTCCTTTCTCCTCTAGTACTTTCGAGGCCATTTCTGTCTTTCCTTGGCGGACGAATCTCCCTTTTGAGAGGCTTGTAACAAGTTATACGATTCGAAAAGAGGGATATTCTAAATGCAAAAGCATATGCTTCTGCTAAAAGCTAATAGCCACTTAACTATGATGTTATCCAAAGTAAAAGTATTATCACTTTATGAAGACTGTTTCTTTTTTCCTTTCCGCTATGGCTGACGATAAAGTTGATGAAATGCTTTCTCTTGCAAATATGAACTGCTTCTGTTTAAGCTAATAGCCACTTAACTATGATGTTATCCAAAGTAAAAGTATTATCACTTTATAAAGACCGTTTCTTTTTTCTTTCCGCTATGGCTGACGATAACGTTGATGAAATGCTTTCTCTTGCAAATATGAACTGCTTCTGTTTAATTTTCAGCATACTTTGCCATGCGGAAAAGTAAAACAAAGCTTAGTCGTTGTTTATAAAAACTGCGTCCTAAACAACCCTCAGGTTGAGCTGAACCATTTATCTGAACATTTATTATTGTGAACAGCGTCAAGAAGGGCGAAAGCTAACAGTGAAAAGACATTAATTTAATGAAATAAATTCTCTTATAGAGAAAGCCTGAGGCTCACAGACTGCGTTATAACCGTGGTTTTGGTTAGACCTCGTGTAAATAAGCGGCCCTTATATTTTCCCGCCACTTTGAACAATTCCAATCGAAGTACCAGAAACAATTTGTTTCGTTAAGTCACATGCTTTTGCGATGCTTTACGAACATGTGGTAGCGACAATACAGCTGATTCGTGTTGCTGTAATCATTCAGAATGGTTAAAAGGAATAATTTCTTAAATCTCACTTTAACATATCTCGTGAGAAGCAACATACACCAAAACTTTTTTTTTTTTTTTTTAGTAAGCCCCCATCAATTCTCCCCATTAGAGAAAGGGTCCATTAAAACTATCATTAACAATATCATTATCAATAAAAATATCTTTGTTAGTTCCGTATCAAGTTCATCACGAAAAAAACCTACATTTTACGCGCCAACTGAGTAAGTTTGATAGAAGCATCCAAGGCGTGTAGCCCGCGCGTACTTTTCTTCACTAAGGAAATAGCATAACGTGTCGGTCTAGAACGGCTTTTTGATCAGTCTCTCAAGTTTCTTTATTCTACTCGACTCCTGCTCGGTTGCGGTGTGGGACGGAACGGTCGTAGACTCCCCGGGTGCACTACCTGCCGGAGGGGAGGGGAGACGAGAGCGGAATAGGTCCAGCATGCTGTGTTGTTCGCTGCGTTTTAAACCCTGGGGGGAGAGTTGGTACATAATGATTACTCTGTGAAAACAGTATACACGTGTATATACATAACATGACGGTTTTGGAAGGAAAAAGGACTAAGTATGGCCATTGAAACTGATATGATCACTTAAGCCACTCCAGAAAACAGTGCGAGACAACGTTCGCATAAAATGAAGCTCTATGCGCCGTCCTGTTGTTTTTCGGCCAATAAAGTGTACCCTAAACATGATAATCATGTTTACGGTAAACATCACTGTTAGATAACCAAAAGGTAGCAGTATCATTGATCTTACCTTCATGTCCAGTAGTTTTTGGAAGTTGGAAGTATCTGTATCTGCAAGTAACTTTATATAATTGTCCACAAATCCAACCGCAGGATCGTGTGGGGACATAACTACCTACAACGAAAACCAAGTGATTCTCCTTACTTTCTGCCATACAATTATTACAATGTTAGTTTGGAGAATTTGTCATTAGATCAACTAATAATCCCCTGATTGATATTTTTATAAATTCTCATCACTTGTCTGCTTGATTTCGTATTGATATTGTAAGGGGAAATTCTGTATTGGTCACTGGTGGGAGCTAAAGGAAAAGTGCAGTTGTCTTTAACTCCTCTAACGTGAAATTTATAGGCATCCAGCAAAGAGGGCTAAGATGTTATTCTAATAAAGGTGGATTTCGAGGAAGACATCTCCGTTGAAAAAACAAAGTAATGAAAAAAAAAAAAAAAAAAAAGCTGACAAAGACAGATACACTCATTGAAATCCTATAAGTTAAGCCAAAAGAGAAATCTGGTAAAGCTTCTTTCCTGACTATGAGAAAGAGGTCGTAATTTCCTTGTGCTCTTTTTCAACAAGAGGTGCAGGAGACATGAAAAAGATTTCCAACCTTTAATATCATTTCCGCCTTTTTCATTCCTTTCGCCACCACTTTAGTGTAACTGCAGCCAAGAAATCATACAACAAGTAAACAGCTGTTGAAATTTGGAATATAAATATAGAGTGTTCGAGACATCTACCTTAAAGAGTCTGTTTGTTTTCGAGACATCTACCTTAAAAAGAGCCTGTTTGTTTTCGAGACATCTACCTTAAAAGAGTCTGTTTGTTTTCGAGACATCTACCTTAAAAAGAGTCTGTTTGTTTTCGAGACATCTACCTTAAAAAGAGTCTGTTTGTTTTCGAGACATCTACCTTAAAAAGAGATTGTTTGTTTTGAGACATCTACCTTAAATAGAGTCTGTTTTTGAGAATGATTAATAACCCAACAGCAGGTGAGTATTGCAAACGCAGTGATTAGCCTCCCCTCCCCCACCTTTACCAAGCCCCACTCTCTAGTAATACGTCCCCTTACGGCAAGAACTCAAATTTTCTTACAGACCCTCTCCTTCACCTTCCCCTTCCTCTACGGCCAATTAAATAGCTGTAATTTAGTAATTTATTACAATTTGTTTGGGTTAAACACGAAGGCGCGCTATAAAAGGAGCCTTAGGTCCCACTGGACCATTTGTCAATCAACCGTCGTGTGATGTAGAACTCTTAGAGTCAAGTCAGCTTGAGCTACAGCTACTCCAAAGCAGTGAACAGCGGGCGCAATCCTCAAAATTGTTTTATGTCTTCATCACAATACAAGAATATTTGAGATTTGTATTTCCTTTCTCCAATGAAAACTGTCTTTATTTGTGGCAGTAAATTTGAGATCGAAGTAGGTGGTTCGCACGTTACCTCATGCCACCATGCTGGTGGAAGTAAACAATAGATATCTCATTAGCTCCTTTTGTTCGTCTACCAGCATTCAAATTTGACCCGCACACGTCAACGGTGAGTGACAAATGAGCCTAGGTCTTCCCAGGGAAGACTTCCTTATATAGCGCGCCTTCGTGTTTAAGAAGCGAGGAAGTGTCGCAACACGTACTTGAAATTGTCAGGCGGTTTAAGTTTCCGTTTTAATACTTTTGGCAGAGAACATTGACTGTATATGGTATTTAATAAACCTAGGTAATTATTCAAATAAAAGAGAGTAACTTTCATTTTGACCCTCACTAAGGCTTCTACACCCCTCTTCCTTAGAGGCCACTTCAGGGGGTGGGTTGAAGACATTTCTTTGACAGTCCAGTTAAAGGGTAAGGTGAATGGCTTACCTTGCTGGAGGCTTCCTTTGCACTTTGGAGCCGATGGAAGGGAGATCGAGGAGAATTGTTTTGAGAGAGTGAGTGTCCAGTAACAGCTGTAACGTAAAAACAAACAAAAGAACCAACCATGAGGACAAACCTCTCCTCTTTTAAAAATCCAGATAAACACTTTAACATCAGTTTTTTTTTATTAAGTAATTGGGGTCATGGATAGTTGTGGAAAGACAAAAAATGAAAGGTAAGACACCAAGTAAGACATTCAAGCTCTGCATAGCGCAGCCACATGATCGCATACATGTATCGTTATGGAACGTAGCAGACGTTGAGCCTGGCTTCTTTTCTCAGTCACAAGAGCAGAAAATTTAAAAAGTCAATTCTAGATATGTTAATGAAAAAAATGTGTATGAAATGACGAAGGTTCGCTCAGTTAAATGAACTAAGGGAAACGTAGTTTTTCTTTTTTCTTTTTTTTTTTTTAGAATGAACTCAGTAATGACATGCACGTCAAATCAACTGTAAAGGTAGACTCCAGAAACGACAGACCCATATACAACTGAGGCATTCTTTTCTTTGAAAATATGAGCAACGTTCATCGAACTAATAATTGCCAGACACGTAGCGTAATGATATAGTGTCTTTCATATTACCTGCTCAGCACCAACTGTACTGATTGGTTTGCATTTGTACAAATTGCTGATGAACCGTGGAATGAAAGAACTGAGGAGAAAACAGAAAAATTATTCACTAGCTCATCATCATAGTTTTATGATATTCCAAAACAATCAGAGCATTTTAACTTTTAATCATTCAACAGCGCTGTTTATATCGAATTATGGCAAATACTTTTTATCTGTGAGAGAGAACCATAGTAACGGCATTACCCAACCAAAACAGTCTTGAGTTCCTTTTTTCAGTAAAAAAATCAAGATAACCACACGTTCTAACAGGTAGAAAATAATTTGGTGTCAAATAAAGACAAAAACTTTTAACCGGTTAAGTTTAAGTATTCTCATTACCTGTTTGCTAGATGATGAATGGATATTAAAGGAAGAAGTTACATATTAATCACTTCTGGAAGTTACAAAAATACCGCGTTTTCTTGCGCTTGGGACCGGTTACTTTCCAACTGCGAGTTCCAAACGACTCCCCCTGTTGTTCATCATTGTTCTTATTTCCCGTTATTATAAAAAAGATTTTTCTTTTATGATAATCAAAATCAGGCTTACTTGACAAACTTTACGCAAAATTGAGTAAAGTATTTTCTTGCTGAGGACAGGTAATCGCGTAAGAGTGGTACGGCTTCCTTCAGGTGATTGGAAATGGCTGTCACGTATGAGCTCTCGTCTCCCACAGCCTCTACGCTCTGCCAATTGACCTAAAAGAAAGCAAAAGCAGTTGACATTAAATGAAATCCACGTGGCCTATGTTTGGTCGATATGAAGTGAGCATGCGCTTATGTGACGTCCCGAGATTGTTTGGTTGTTTTCTCAAACAAGGCTCATGGTTTTGGAAATGTTTCCACGATTTAGTAATGGCCTCGAGGAAAGTTAGGCAAGAACTATCAACTAGCACAAAATAAGAAACAATGGTGATAATAACTGGAGAAAAACCTCGAAAAGCCGAGCCGAGTAACTCTTTTTTTATGAGGTTAGAATTACAGTCATTTACACCAGATACGCTGTGGCTCGTGTGCCACAGTTTGGATGTCGTCTTTGGTCGATAACTGGACAAACACAGCAAAATGGAATCTATTTCTAAAGAATATAAACTGGCTGGTCTTTTTTCTCCTATTTTTTTTACATTTTTATAATTCGATCTCATGGATTTAAACGTGCCATGTTTATCTCTGATTATTATCCCTGCATTTAAAATAATTGTCAATTCAACAACAAGTACGAAATGGCGACTGAAAACGAGTTATGAAAGATCTGTATTTAGCGCTTCAAATGTGCCATTTCCTCTGGGGGCCATTTCTGTGATTATTTCTGGCTCAATTCGCGTCACCTGCAAAATTAACTTTTAATGAAAAAGGAAAAAAAAGAGTTTACTGCACCTTTATCAATGCTGTCAAGGGCGCATCGCAAGCATTCTCCAAGTCCTGTACAAGCAGCTGGATACAGTTTGAAATGACGCTGGCGATAAAATAAAACGCAATGAGTATATCAATAGTTAATCTCCACTCACCTCGCTTCCTCTAGTCCCGTCCTTGTTCCTGCCTTTCTGGGAAAGAATTGGGACGCAAAGGAATTACCACCCAGTGAGTGTCAATTAGCTAAGCCTGAAAAAAAAGCCGTCATCGTTCGTGATAAAAAACAACATTATATCCCTACTACGCAGCGTAAGTAGTCTTATTGGTGCCACAGGCACACCAATCAAACGACTACTATAAAGAGTTAAGGGAAAATGACAACAGGACAACGTCAGTTTCTCAAAATGGGTTTTTTAGAAGGGGGGAGTTGAGCTTCCTTAAGAAGCTCAGGAGTTTCTCAGTCAGTAGCTACTGCAGAACTACGCAGTCACAAGAAGAAAAACTCGCGATCTAGTTTTAGTCAACGTTAGTGGAATTTCAGTGGGCACAATACCGTTAAACAATTCAAATAGAACTTGGGCTGGTTTTCCGCGTTCTGCAGGTTGCTGTCATTGACTTTCAGTTCTCTGACCAATAAACTTTTACCCAGTCGACGGGTCCATTCTTTTGAATAAATATTTGCACAAACGGAAAGACAGAATTCTGAGCTCAGTTGCTAAGTGTCTCTGTTTCCAGAGACTAAAGCCCTGACGTTGGTCAGAGAGTTCCGCAAGAATCACTTTTCGGTTGATACACATACAAGAAAAACAAGTTTGAAACATTCCATTTTCAACAAGAAGGAACGAGTCACAGCTATATGCAGTGAAGTACATAAACTAACTCTTGATGCATACCGTTTAATTTATTCAGAAAGGAGCTTGTAAATCAATTTATCGTGTTCATTGCTGGTTTTTTTTTTTTTTTTTTTTACCAGTCACTTTGAAACTATTTCAAATAACTGCATTCGAAACACGCACAAAGAAGATCATTATCTGGCGTCAACTCAAGAAAACAACTGATCATCAATAATAATGCCAAACTCGTCCGGAGAAGGAATCCTCGTAAACACAAATTTCTCTGCGTCACCTAGCTCTGTTAAATTATTCACAGCCATAAACGTTCTCCTTTCCATCACAGCAACTCTGGGAAATGTCCTCATCCTTCTTGCTCTCCACCGAGTGTCTTCTATTTATCCGCCGACAAAATTCTTCTTCCGATGTCTAGCTATCACGGATCTAAGCGTTGGGCTAATTACCCAGCCGCTCTATATAATCTACAATATCTCTTCGCTAGTAAACGTGGGAAGAACAAATTCTTACGAAAAGCATCTTGAGCGAGTTCGCATAGCTTCAAGTGCAGTTTTGTGTGGATTATCCTTATTGACATCAACCGCCATAAGTGTGGACAGACTTCTCGCCCTGTTGTTGAAACTGAGATATAGAAATGTTGTGACCTTAGCACGAGTTCGTCTCACAATGCTTTGTTTTTTGGTCTTTTCTGCTTTATGCGCTGTGATTTGGGTTTGGAAAGAGGATGTTTTCTATAAGGTGTCCTCTCTTAGCATAGTGCTTTCTCTGGCAACTTCTATTGCATCTTATGTCAAGATCCACTTGTCTATACGACACCAACAGGCACAGATACAAAACCATGTTCCCCAAGCAGAATCGAGCTCTGGAGGGAATCCATTACACATGATAAGATACAAAAGGATAGTGTCTAGTATATTGTGGGTACAACTGGCCTTAATTGCGTGTTATGTTCCCTACGTTATTGTGGCTGGTAGTGGGAAAGGCAATGGGGTTGTTTGGTTGGCTGTGACCACTCTCGTCTTTTTGAGTTCATCTCTAAACCCGATCTTGTATTGCTGGAAAATCAGAGAAGTGCGACAAGCAGTGAAGGACACTGTCACACAGCTACACTGCTGTTGTAGGCAGAACAGCGTGGATCGACAGTGATCACTTTGAAACAGCATCAGTGGAATAGTAACGACTACGACATTTTCAACTCATGTTCGCTGTTGCGAAGAATCGTCTTCAAGTAAAATAGAATACGGAAATAACAGTTTTCGTCACTCAGTATTTTCACCTCGCCTGACTGCGAATTGCTCCTAGCAACTAAATGAATGTATGAAACATTCTCAATTTTTGCTCGAAAAGCTTTCCCCGCCAACTCCAATTAAAAAGTGAATCACATCAGCTTATGACCACGATACAGTTTTCTGTAATTTAAACATATCAAAAGAACTCAAAGTTAACTTAGTTCGCCGAGGAAATCTCAATGAACGAAATTAATTGAATTGAAAATGCTTTAAATGTCACGAAAATCCAGCAGGTGTAGCCATAAAAGTTTTTAATAAACAATGTCCTCCCTTCCCTTTAGGAAAATCGATCTGCTGGAAATTTCGTTAAAGAATGTTATCATCATTTTTAAGAGCTAAATCGGTAGTTATAAAAACTACTTTGTTTAGTTCATTGAGCTGTCTTTTCATTTCTGAGAGCAGGCGCAGAATTCGTCAGTTAGCATGCACGAATTGAAATTGAAATGCGGCAATGATATTTTGTATCATAATAAGGCATGATAGTCTTGACAAAGATTCGAACGATCTGATCGTTTCATTTTTGGTGACGATTTTGCCATACGACATTTGTTCGCTTTTTGATTTTTCCTTCCATTCGTCATTTTGTTTTCGTTGTTTTGTTTTTTTGTTTCTGAAAGCCACCGAATTTAAATTTGCGATTGAAATAGGGTATTCGAACATGTGAATATTCCCATTCCCCGTAAAGACAGTGCCCGAAAGATTTACATTTTCAGAGTTACAATTAAGTAAAAAGATAATTCACCAGCAAAACTCATTACTCTCAAGAATCTTGAAACTTAAACAGGCATACATGAAAGCGCGTTGCCGCACATAATTTTAAACACAAACAAAAAGATGTGCATAAATAGATAAGAAAACGGGTACTGATACAGGTGGACACTTTCCACTCCTCAATGCTTTATGGTATGCAAATGGAAGAACTAAACGCCTTCGTTTATTTGGCATCACATTTCACGTGATCAAACGACTGATAACTTTGATAATTTTTAACTTGTTCCCCCCTACATTGCTCATACGAGTGACCAAAAGAGCTTGTGTCATAAAAAATTAACAAGCATGGCAAGGCTGCCACTTGACAAGCTGCATACTTACGACCCTAGCATGCTTAAGCCGTACAGGCCTAGGGAATGCTAACCATCGGTCGTTTCCTTTAATTTCATAAAGATCCTAGCAGATGTAATCATCGAAACTAATTTCTTAAGTCAACAAACGACCATCTTTAAATAGTTGATGAGGCGTCCTTAAAATGAACATTATTTTGTTAGAAAACAATAACGAAGCTTTGACCAAAATAATATCCTGGTAATCTGTGATACGACAAAAACGGTGCGTTTTTCTTCAATTGTTTTCGTTTTATTTCAGCTACTGTTATTGCTTTCTTTTCGGTTGGATTAGCCTTACTGAAACGGGTGACAATTATTACTCCAGTGTTCTTAATTGCGTTTAACTTTTCCGATGATTGAACTAGTTTACAGCACTGAGCAGCCAATCGGGAGGTGCCATGTAACAGCGTAGCGCCGTATTTACCAGTTACCATCACAAATGATTTCTCAAATCAAGAAAAAATGTTAAAAATGTAACAAAGTACACACTCATCGTACAAGGATGGCACGCTTTGGGTTTGTAAAAATTACAACTTGAGCATGCTTTGAGAATTACCAGAATCACCCACAAAACGCTGAGAACACTGCAACAAGCCGAAAATTTTTACCAAGAAGAACAATGGAAAACTCTTCAGAAAAAGAAATCTTGAGAAGCGTTCTACGTGAAACTCTCAGATCATCACCAACAGGCCTGGTTGAATTTTTTTTAGTTTTGAATAGCCTTCTTTCCATCACTGCATTCATGAGCAATGTTCTGATCCTTTTTGCACTTCGCCAAGTGACGTCTATTCATCCTCCAACAAAACTCTACTTTCGATGCTTTGCAGTCACTGATTTCTGCGTTGGGCTCATTGTGCAACCACTCTATGTCTATGCAATGTATACTGCGTTTCGTGCGAAAGAAATAAACACCAATGCTCTGTATCGTACCTTAATGATTCCTGGGCTAACAAGTATGATTCTGTCTGCAGTATCTGTCTTAACCTCGACGGCCATTAGTGTGGACAGACTCCTCGTGTTGATGTTAGGAATGAGATACAGACATGTTGTAACATTGGGTCGGGTTCGCGGTGCTGTTATCTGTTTTTGGTTAATTGGTGCCTTAACTTTACCAATCTGGTTGTGGAGTAAAGGCATATTTTACCGAGGATCCTCCGTTATCGTACTACTGTGTTTGATAACTTCGACTTCATGTTACGTGAAGATTCACCTGACACTCTGGAAACATCAAGATCGCATAAATGTACAAAACCACTTCCTAGATCATATGAACGAACCAGAAAGGAGTCCGCTCAGCATAGCAAAATATAAAAAAACACTGTCCAGCATTTTGTGGGTACAAGTAGCTTTACTAGTCTGCTATATTCCTTACAGTATTGTAGCTGGGTCTGGAAGTACCAGCGGAGTTCTTTGGTCGGCTACAGCAAGTCTGGTTTTTCTAAATTCTTCTCTTAACCCTATCTTGTACTGCTGGAAGGTCACAGAAGTGCGACATGCAGTGAGGAACACAATCAACAATGTGAACTGTTTTTAAAAACAGTTCTCGGTAAGGATGCTCCAAACACAAAATTTCTAAGTTCGTACTGCTTGTAGTCTAGTTACGAATTGATCATTTTCGACAAAATTCAGACGCTACTACTAAACTTCAAGATCTAACGAACAATTCATTTACAAACCCAGGTGAAGGCGAAAAAGAAAAAGTAAATATAAAATGTTAGCGAAGGTGTTCATTAATAACAAAATGGCAGGAGGACAGCAACACTGAATCATATCAGAACTTTAACAGCTTTTGAACTGAAAAGTGTTAACCAGGCTTTACTTAACAACAATCATGGACACAAAGTTCTTAAGATCTCTCATCTTCCCACCAAAGTTCCAGAAAACCTTAGTTCAAAATGCACGCCCTTCTGCGGATATTCAATTCAAGAACAGACTACTCATAATCATTAATGTCATGATTACTTCAGTAAGTATTTCCACCGGATATACTGCACAAAAGGAGCTCAATGATTTGACGAGGTAGTACACTTCTGCTAGTAATCTTCAGGGAAGCTTGACCCGATAGTCTCGCTTTCGCGTACGCAACCATAGGATACCGCTGTCCAACTAAACCGCGCACGCGGAACTGGAATAGGGGATAATGAAAACACCATACAGGTGTTTTCATGGAAAAACTCACAGGTCAAACAACAACCTGTCATCATGTATTTGCTGACGACCGTTTTTATATCAATATTTGTAACAGCATGTAATTTAGCCTTGAGTTCTTGCACGATACCGAAGGAAATTAGCAGTTGAAGGTATAACTTATCAATAAAGATTTAGAAATGCAAAGACTAGCAAAAACTAACGATAAAAACCGACGTTTCGGTGTCATCATGACGCCATTGTCAAGGAGAAATAAAAAATGAAGTTTGTGGCAAGGTGTAACACTAAATTAGCATAAATATGTTACGAGCTAATTAAACAAATACTTTTGCGCGAATTGAATCGCTTTGCACGTTCAGAGTGGGTTTTAAGTCTCTGATGAAAAGCATTTCGTTCACCAAACAATCGAACTTGTTACTACACTTTTTCAGAATGCTAAAATGTTTCAGTAGGTCTTTCGGGACTTCGCTGTGCCGTTCGTGGTAGTGTTTATATATTGAAGATGCCTTTCGTTTATGTCCATCCACGCGACAATTAATTAACAAATCTTACGCGACCAGAAAAAACAAGCGCGCGCGGAAAAATAGTCTTTGCATTTGCTCACGTCAGCAGCGTACACCCATGAGCAAATGGGGGACGCTAAATTGACCAATCAGAGCGCGCGCTTTACTTTGGTTATGTTATAATTTACATTATAACATAACCAAACTAAAGCGCGCGCTCTGATTGGTCGATTTAGCGTCCCCCATTTGCCCATGGGTGTACGCTGCTGACGTGAGCAAATGTTTCCAAGTGAGGAAATGTTTCGTTGGAAACTGTTTCTTTAAATAATGGCTGGAGTCTCTTCTGCCGGAAATATGGAAATGTCTTCGAAATTTCGGGAAAATGAGACAGAAATGCCATCCTTTAAATTATTTGATTTCTCATTTCTTGAGCCACCTACAAAGAGATTTGCGAGTTTAAGTGAAAGCGAACTCGAATTGCTTGTAAGCGAGCGGCACTCCAAAAAGACAAAAGAAAACACAAACTGGTCTGTGTCCACATTTAAAGGTAAAGAGCAGCTATCAGAGATAACCTGACACTTTTAAATAGGCTTCGATAAAGCTAAAAGTAAGAACAAATTAGTTCCTGAAGCCTTTACCGATGAGTAAAATGTTTGTAACCGTAGAACCCCATTTAATGCTGTACGTAAACAATCTTGACGAAACCTTTTAAATTGCCTTTGTTAAAGAGCGTTTACGATGATTAGAGGTTAAAATACTGAAATTGAAAATTTAAGGTCTTAAAAAAAGAGAATTTTGACAGACCGTTTCTTTTTCTGTTAATTTCAGCTTGGTGTACAGAAAAAAAAATTCAAACCCCGCTTGAAGAGATGAGTATCGGCCAGCTGGATCAAAACCTACGAAGGTTCTATGCAGAAGCCAGAACGAAAAAGGGCGAAGATTACAGCAAATCTACCTTACTGGGATTCCGTCACTCAATGGAAAGATATCTCAATGCCCCTCCTTTAAACAGAGGCCTAAAAATTTCCACTGATTCGAGATTTTCAAGATCAAACTTGATGTTAGATGCACAAATAAGAAGCCTTAAGCGAAGCGGCAAAGAAAATGTCACACACAAACCTGCTATCGAAGAGGAAGACCTCCAGAAGTTGAAATCCAGCAAAGTCTTTTCCTCCTCTCAACCACTTTCCTTGCTGAGGAACGTTTGGTTTCATGTTGTCCTTTTTTTTTGCCGAAGGGGCCGTGAAGGTCAAAGAAGCTTAACAACGAAGAGCTTCAGGTTCGAAATTGATGCGGCTGGACGAAGGTACGCAACAATGAGCCATGATGAAATGTCAAAGAATCATCCTGGAGGATTGAACGATGTAGAGAGCACAGAAAAAGAAGCAAGAATGTATGAAACACAAGATCAAGGAGACGGCTACAAAGCGCTGAAACTATACCTGCAGAAAGTCAATCCAAATTGCACTGCCTTTTACCAGTATCCGAAGAAAAACTGTGCAGCCGAAGATGCAGTTTGGTACGAAGCACGACCGCTTGGAATACACAGCCTCACTAAAATGATGAAAAATATCAGCGAAGAAGCGAATTTATCCAAAGTTTACACAAATTATTGTGTAAGAGCTACTGCCATCACTCTCTGGTCCAACGCTGGGATTTCTAACCGCCACATCATGGCCATTTCAGGACACCGCAGTGAACAGTCTCTGGTGAGCTACAACTCTCGTCCATCGACATCACAACTGCACAACTGCAGTCAAGTCTTGTCGAGAGCCTTTTCTTCCTCCACTAATAACCACAGCAAGTCATCAGAAGTTTCTAAGCAATCCATGTCGTTCCAGACCAAACTAGTGGCAACGAAATCGCTTTTCGGCGACTGCAGTATTCAAAACTTGCAAATTGTTTTCAACAATTCTTCCTCCGAAATTGAGTCAATTTTTAAATGACATTTGAGGACAGTTTTTCACTTTCGTCAGAAACTTCGCTCGTGATTGAGCAATTGCAACGATTAGCTGTAGATACAAAGCTCAGAAAGAGCTTTTTTTCATGAATTTCAGTAAACATGATCACATTTGTCTTCGATTGACTTGACGAGCATACCCGTGCAATGCCTAGTTTTCGCGCTCTTGTTTTGTTTGGTCATGTAAGACTACACGAACATTTTTGGTTCAATAAAAGGGAAATTCTATGGCTACAATGTATCGATGTTATGTTATAAAACAAATGGTAAACACCACAGCGTACACTATTGAGTTATGGATGCACTTGGGAGGTTTGCTAAGCACTCAAGAAGCTAGAGTCGCTCTCGGCTATCGCCTCGAGCGACTCTTACGCTTCTTTCGTGCTTAGCAACCTCCCGCGTACATCCATAACTCAATAGTGTACGCTGTGGTGTTTACCATTTGTTAATTAGGACACCTCATATTAAATTATCCGCTCTTCTGGCTTTTTTGGATTTTAACCTTTCTACTTTGTTTTGTGCTACAAGATGCACGCGCAAATGAAAGTGCACGCTCGCCGTACGCTGGTTGTGTAGATAACAGCAACGCTGCCGAAAATGAGGCCCCAAAACAATTACCAAGTTGAGACAAATGAATTCTTGAGAGATACGCAAAGGAAAGGAAATACGATTCGTAATCTGAAGCAATTAAAATTAGTATTTCAGGTGAGAGCTTAAAGGTATGTCCAAAAAAGCCATAGCCAAGGGTGGAGACAGTAGAGTAGTCCCGCTCTCCACCCCTAAATGAAGCTCCCGATATCAATCAGTCTGACTCGTACCCAGTCGACTCCAAAATGTACGCGGTGCTAAAGAGGAGGACCAAACGGTGATGGGAAGAAGGAAGAATGAGTCTTCCCCTCTCGCTATCTCCCTTCCCATAACACTTCACGCTCCCATTCTGCCTGCGTACGTTGCTCCGCTTTGAAGGCGACTGGGAACGAATCAGACAATCATCTGCTTTCTGTCTACACCATGCCCCCTACTTCTAGGGAAAGATTACGAATTACTTTGGTCATGGAGATTTGAAATCAACGACAAGAGATGATTGTCTTCTGTTTTTTTCAAAGTCAATCGCTCTCGTCAATACTTCATTTTGTCGCGACTGCCAACAAGCAAAAAGTGCTCTTAAAAGCTGACATGCATGAACAACGGTGTGTGACTAATGAGCGGATACAACAAGGTAAATCCATTAACAAAATATATTTCAATATCGCCAAACAAACGTCTGTAAAAAGAGTGAAAATATAATTTCCTGTTCTTGCGTAAGCTTCCAGCTATAAATACTGTCCAAAATAAATAAATATATTGCCATAGTTTACACTGGCGATGTTTCCTAATACAACTTTTCTTAATAATGTAATGTTTGTTCGAAAATGAAAGTACAATAAAGGGAGCTGTGTCACGCGATTTCGATATTGAATAAATCATTCCTACTACAGTGGCAAAAATGAACTATTTTCAGACAACCATTAAATCTACACTTGATAAAAATTGAAAAAAAAATAGATCTCTCTCACATTAAATTCAAATATCATCGAAGACAAACGGCTAAAACCAGACGGCAAGAAGTTAAATCTTTGTCGTTTGATGTAAACGTCGCGCTCCAACCGCTAAAAACATAAATGAGAGGTAGTCCAAAATGAGTCCGAACGTCAGATGTTTACAGTCTACTCCTCTATGGCAGAGGGATTCACAACCGCACCTTCACGAATTCGTGAAGGGGACTTTAAGCGCAACGAATTTGCTTGAAATTTCCGAAAAGTATCCAATGGGTCTCTTAGCCGAGATGAAATGCTGCATCATAGCAGCCAGAAAGTCTTTTTTCATAAGTATTTGACAATCATTTATTATACATATCGCTGTTTAGTCATCTTTTGAAAGTTGATCCAAGTTTTCAAAAAGTTTACCATATGGTGATTGGAAATAACTTTCCTTTATCATGTGTCCATAATTTGGCATCCACTGAAAGGTTCGCAATTCTGTAAATTTGCGGTAACAATCGGCGAAAATATACAAATTGATCCAAAGTGAAGTGACTTTCCCTCACAAAGTTATTGTAAAATTGGATTAATGAAACGTTCTCGGAAAATCGTAACAGCTGTTACAACAAACTTTCTTAAGTGAGTGACATGCGTCCATCACCTTTCAACAAAAAAGACTCCTTAAAATAAACAAAAAATAATGTTAAACTCTATAAGGACTGGGTTGTCTATCAATAACACAAAGAATTATTTCTAACCCTTAAAGTTGAAAAACTCATCATTACACTTCCCATAAACAATGGCAGACTCTACGAGAGAAGAAAACATTACCAGAACATTCAATGATGCTTTCAATGCATCTCATGCAAAATTAGTTGAAATTTTCGCAGGCTTTAGTATTTTTCTCGCCACCGCCTCATCTGTTGGTAACGTTGTGATTCTCAGCGCTCTTCAGCGAGTGTCGTCCATCTATCCTCCAACAAAACTCTTCTTTCAATGCCTGGCAGTTACCGACCTCTGTGTTGGCCTAATAGTACAACCACTCTATACAACGTCTATCACGTCTTACGCGGTAGAGATGGACGAGAATGTTTTGCATTACATTCGCAAGATCTGTGCGGCAACAAGTACAATTTTGTGCGGATTATCTATGTTAACAACGACTGCAATAAGTGTGGATAGACTTCTTGCGCTGATGTTAGGACTGAGGTACAGAACGGTTGTAACAATACAGCGAGTTCGTTTTGTTATAACTTGTATTTGGATTATAATGGGTTCAATTGCCATGATTGGGTTGTGGAAAGTGGATGTCTTCAACAGAGTAACTTCAGTCAGCACTGTGCTTTCACTGGTAACTTCCACTTTCTCTTATGTAAAGATTTACTTCACCATAAAAAAGCATCAAACTCAAGTACAAAACGACTTCGCCCATGGACAACCATACGAAGAACGATTTGTATTGAACATAGCAAGATACAAAAAAACAGTGTCTAGCATTTTGTGGGTGCAGCTGGCGTTAGTTGCCTGTTATGCCCCTTATGGCATCGTGGCTGGAATGGAGGTACATCATTTAGCGTATTATTTGGTTTCGTCCGCTCTAGTCCACTTAAATTCAACTCTAAACCCGATCCTGTACTGCTGGAAGATCAGAGAAGTGAGAAAAGCAGTGAAGGATACGATCACACGGACACACTGTTTTTAAAAAGAACATCGTGGATCGATACTTAGTTGAGATGCAAAATGTTTGGAAGAGCGTGGAATAGTAACAAGTCCTAAGTACCATAAGAGATCAGGCCATCTTCACTCCTGCTGAAGAGCATAGCAAGTGGAACGTGTACCTCCAACGGACACTGTTTTTTTTGCTTCTCCTCAGGTGATGTTCTTTTTGTCGAGCTAATCTTGGACAGTGCGCCTCCAAGACTACTTTGGATGGCCTGAGGGTTCCATTCGGGGGCCGTGCGGGGTGATAGTATTCCCAGGCTTGGGCAGCGCATGTACAACCTATTTCCATTTTCTTCTAATCATGCTTTTGTATGAATGTTTTGTCGTATCCTTTCCCACAGTTCTTCATTTCAACTACCTTCGGCCATCAGAAATTCAGAATCTTCCGTAAACACTTACCGTTGACATTCCTTAAGTAAAATAAAACTGTTGCCAATTATGACATTCTCGTCTCACGTTGACCCTTGCGCCAAACTAACTTCAGGTGGAATAAATAGGAGAACTCGTACTTCTCAAAGGCTTGCAACAGTTCCGATGCATACGCATAATCACTCTAACTCACATAGTTGCCACCTTAGTCCAGTTTCAACCAAGGCGAGATTATTTGAAAGCACACATCAAAGACTTACTCATAATCGAGTAAACTCAAATCCTCGGGTCTCTTAAAAAAAAAAAGACCCAAAGAAATACAAATATCGCGAACGGTTAACACAAGAGTAAGTTGTTCGTCTTGTTGGTTCATGGCATCGTTTCCAGGCAACTGGCGTATGCATTACGTCCAAGTTACTTGGATGATGTGTTGTTAGTTCGCGAGCAATTTACATTGGTGAAAACGAACAACTCAAACAGGTCTGAAAATCAAGCGTTAAAATTTTCGCTACTAACCTATGGAATACATCTTGTTCCCCATTGAGGTCAATTTTCTCCGCTAACTCAGGATCCACTTTCTCCTTTAACTTCTCCTCCAACTGTATATGATGGAAAATGCATTTAAATCAATTACTACATGGTGTAGAAAGAATCAGAAAAGGCTTTGGGTTTACTCCCTAGTTGTATGTTGTTGCTTTCGAAAAGGTAGGTACTCGCCCCCCCTACTGAACCAACGAGATGAAAAAGAATCTTGAAGAGGCACAAAGTATCCCAGCTTTACAAAATCTGCAATACAATAAAGGTACAAGTCACCCACGCAAGACAGAAAGAGCAGAATAGCTAAGAAAGAAAGAGTTACTGCCTAAGGATAGTCATGGTATTATCTAAAATGGAGAGAAAATCTAACCTGTTGAGTTGTTTCCAGACAATAATCAGCTGTACAAAGAATACAACAAGTCAAACTTTGCTCTTCTTTGCTAAATTTCACTTCACCAGTATTGTTCAAGATGCTAGCCAAGCCACCTGTGCTCCTAAAGAGGAAAAAAATTCACGATTTCTTTTAATTGACACATTTTTACCTAAAATCAAGTAATAACACATTCAAATACATTATTTCAATCAATACAACCATAGACCAAATAGGTGTACCTCTGAATACACCTTGCCACATGCGTTGGTCTTCCCTATTTTCAATGCTACTAAACTAACACATGTTATGCTCATCTTTCAAACCGGCAGTTTAAATCCCACAGGTATCAACGAACGCTTTTCATTCCACTAATTTATTCGTGTTTTTCTCGTTACCATGTTCCCACCAATCACGTAGCTCCTTTTCCTCCTTTAAAGGCACACACAACCCACAATTCCTCTATTCGCTCCGACGAAGGGCTAACGCTCGAAACGTCAGCTTTTATAATCGTAACGGTGTCCACTTTACCATTTCAACTTTGTTGATATATTTAAACTAACATATGTCAAACAATAAAAGTGTGAACTTTGACAATGAAGACCAATACTTACTTTACTGGGAGATGGTTATTGAGTACTCTGGTAGCATACTCTCTAAGAAACTTCTGGAATGCTGCAGTGAGCGAGAGCAGAGGGGGCCCGGTGCTGAGCTGAGAGCATTGTACCATACACTTTTTGTAAAACACAAACAGTTCACCGGCGCTGGGAAATACAACGTTACTTCCATCTCCTTCCACCATAGGGATGCCCTGGGACTTGAAATCTTGAACAAACCTATCCATCAATTCTGATAGGTTTCTGTTGAGAAATAGAACAATATCTTAACATTGTTTTAAATTAAAAGGTCTGTAAGTCTCGACAGTAAGTCAGGGTTATATTGGTTTTGAGTCACTATGCTTTGTAATAGATTTGAATTTGAAAAAAACACACACAACAATAACAAATCGCACCACTTTATTAACCAATAAGATGTACCAATCGCGCCTTAGTCTAGTGTTTTCAAGGATGCGTTCTAGGCAGATTGCTTCTCGAGCTGGGTTCTCATTGGCTTCGTCTAGTACTCTCCTTCCTCCTGATTGGCCAATGCGATCAAGTTGGCTTTGTTTTTACATACTCATTCGAAATGTGCTCTAATCTGTCGTAAGGGAACGGGATTGTATAGAGATGTGCAGCTCACAAGTTAACTAAAATATCATAAAACGGATGTCCTAGCTGAACAGACAAGCTTAGCTATCTCACAATTACAATCTGTTGGTTTTGTGGCCTTCAACAGACACGCCGTCTCACAATATTCCTGAGTGTCAAATCCTTATTGAATGACTGACCGTAGGACGAGTACTTTTTTGAGACTTGTCAAAACTCGTGACTCAAGATTTGCCATACAATAACAAAATGAATCTTACTTATCTTGTGATTCAATGTAAATATGAAGATGTGGCTCAAAGCATCTTGAAATAATTCCTAAGAACTTGGACTGTTTTGGCTGAAAAACAAAACAAAACAGAACTAACTTAGCAAATTATTCAATCGTTACCAAAAAAAACTCACAGGATTAAAGACAGTAATTTTCACTCTGGTGGAGACATATTAGATGGAAATTTAGTTGTTTGAGAACTAAGAAGACCGGCATTCATTTAACAAGCGAGCAGCACAAAATTTATAGAAGTTCCCATACAAGAAGAAAGGTCTGGTCGGTGTACGAGTCAGAGTGCGATCAATACGTCATTGCACCAGTCCAACTTCGGAAATCTCTCATTAACTGTTTCAGAGAAACAATTCTGGTTACCAGGCACCCTTCTGGGCTACTAGAACTATTAGACAGTTTTTTAAGTACTTCGATAGGAAAAAACCACTAAAGGATCGACGCAAAATAAATGTGATTTGCCTCCGATAAAGACGCTTCTACTTATTTGAAACTTATTTTTATTGTCAAGAAGTAACAAAATTAGGCATTCTTTAGAATTTACCACCCCTAATTATACTACTGTAATCACTCTGAATACGTTTTTCTTAAAAGAGAACCTAAATTACAAGTCACTAAGCTAACTTGTAAGGAAATCGTGTACCATTCAAGGATTTTAAACTTTGTTCATCTGTCACAGAAACACCTGCAGAACTTTGAATCGTGAGACAAACCTTGTCTCCTTTCTCCTTTGGTTCTCCTTTCTCCTACAAAACAAAATGGAGCAGAGACTGTCGAAGACAAACTAGACTAATAAAATACATGTGGTTTATACAATGTACAAAACACTTGCAGTCATTCCTAATTCATCATCTTTGTCTCATGCACAGCCTCTGGGGGTGTTTTCAAGTTTTATGTGCAATCATCAGTTGATAATGTGTTTGATGATAGTATTATTGCTTTGTACATCTGCCAGTTCTGATTTTGCGTTCTAATTTTTGACAAACCAAGCCACAGAGAATTCCTCTGGCCAGTTATATCCTAGAACTGTGGGTTAATATGTGTCAAAAAACTCAAGCAAATTTTTAATACAAGTGTCTTGTTTTGAGATAATCAAGAAATATGGTAAATTTTCAGTTCAACTATTAAGGAAAAACCTCACAGATTTGTCAGAGGGCAGCAAAAAATGTAGTGGTCACAGAGGAGAAAGAAATAAAGTACGCTGAATCAAGTCATAATTATATATATATATATTCTATATATTCTTACCTCATAGCCATGCTGAACAAACCTCTGAGCCAATAAACTTTCAAAGGTTGTTGTTCTTTGGATGGCAAACAACAACAGCTTGACATCAAGTTCTTGTACTCTTACTGTCATAATTTTTGACAAATCTTTCCTGAAGATCAAGAAAGAGATAAGTCAATATTTGTTAACCCTTTAACTCCTACAAATGACAGTGATCTCATTTCTTTATGCAGAATCACTGCTGAATTAAACATTAAGGTCACAAGAATAATAACTCAGGGAGCTTTTGATTGTTAGACAAACTCTCCTTGTCAGAAACATAAGAAATGTATAGAGTTCTGTAAAGAGAACTTTGATTCTGATGTTAGGATCTAAAGCGTGAAGTCATACTTGGTAATTTTACAGAATTCTTCACTGATTCTCTCCTCCACAAGCCATTCAAATGGAAATGTCCCCTGAAAGTCTTCATCAAACTTAACCAGGGCTCTCTTCAACCAGGAATACCGGCGGTCAATTTTATCAAGCCATGCAACCTGAGTGAAAAAATGAAATATGAGACCAGCACAGAGGATAATTTCTCATGCAAATGAACAAGTCTCACACACATGGTATAAAGTAGGTAGCCTTAAAAGGGATTTAGAAATTTTAATTTCAATTCCAATTTTAATTTATATGATAAGCTAAATTTTGATCGGCTCTTATTAATGAAATATTGGAGGACAGATGCATAGATAACATCACAATTAACATAATCAGAAAAAAAAAATAGATTCTATGTTGCTGTGAGTCTGTGGAGTAATTGATCCCAGAAGTTGTCAACATGTAGTAAGAACATGAGCAACATACTCCACTGGGTCTCAGGTGCCACTTTTTTGTTCTTATCACATTTTGACATCATCTGCAATCTGTTCAAGGCTGGGCTCTAAGAAAAATTGAAGGGAGCTTAGTGCTCTGAAACTGTGAAATCCAGGGTGCCCAGCATGATGTTTTATCTAAAAAAATTAAATTCCTGAGTCACCTTAAAGCAAAAGTAAGGTACCAGGGGCCCCTGGGCACCGCTAGACCACAGCCCTCTATTACTGAACAGGTCTACAGCAACATGGAATCTATAAAGTCAATAAAGTCAATGTGTTGTGTTCAAAATCTATTTGTTAATTAGTTAAGAAAAGAGGCTCTCACTTCAAATGACTCATTGAAAAGCTGCTGATATTCTGCAAGTTGAAGTTTGACAAACCATGTGAGCAACTCATTCCTGTGAAGTGATGAATCACAAAATCAGAAAGACATCACATCATTATAAAAACTGAGCTCGGAAATTCAAAGTTTGCCAGCCCTTTACCAAGATACAAAAATGACAGCTACCTTCATTTGTTAGCTTTGACTAAACCTCTGCCCACTTAAGTATTTTTGCTCTTCACCGTGAGCAAATAATTGTTAATTAAAACAAAACCACTCAAGAACTTGCTTGGTTTGGCTCGCGACTTTTGCCAAAATGACACCTCTGAAAATGCTAGACTTGAAGTTAAAGAGTACTGCTATCCTACTTTTCACTTAAACATACTGTGTATAATTCATTTTGCAACAGAATATTTGACATTAAAACTCATGAGAACAGTAATCTTTGGCACAACCAAATTTTGCACCTCTTCTGCAAATGAGCAATTATTAAGAACTCCTCCTTCATTTTTTTATCTATTTAGTTAATATTTGGATCTATGCCAATAACTGAGCAACTACACCCCTACCTCCCCCCCCCTGAACCTAACTTACCATCAGTTGATTGATGTTGGGTTGGGGGAGGGGTAGGTATGCAGTTGCTCAGAAACTTAAATAAAGCCTGGTGCCAACCACAAGGCCACTACACCCCCCCCCCCCCGATACTTACATGCTTACATTGAAGCAATTAATCTATTTTTAATCTAAATTTCACTTTTTTACTTTTGTTGACAATTACCAGACTAAGTACTAATCTAAATTAATTATTTATGATTTTCCACTCCGAATATTTTATCTGTTTTGTCTCCAATATTCAGAAAAAGGCCACCTACTTTACTTTAGGATCCAAAACATTTACCACTTGACATGCCTCAGCTAGTTGTGAGTTAGGTCCTGCTGGTGGCTGCCAAAAATTAAAATTAAAAAACTCATTTAGGACTACTAAAAAGGGAATACAATGTGGGTTACAGTATATGTTCAAACCCTGGTGAAAATCCTGTCCAGGATCCTGAAGGATCCTATAAGATCATATAGGATCTTGAATAGAAACAGGATCCTAAGCAGGATCCTGTACAAGATCTGAATCCTAGAATGATAACAGATCCTGAATAGGATCCTAAGTAGGATCTTAGAGATATATAGGATCTTATGTAGGATCACTGTCCTGATAAGGATCCTTGGCAAGAATAAGATCCTGGATATATATAGGATCCTATGTAGGATCACTATCCTGATCAGGATCCTGGGCAAGAATAGGATCCTGGATTATATATAGGATCCTATGTAGGATCACTATATCCTGATCAGGATCCTGGGCAAGAATAGGATCCTGGATATATATAGAATCCTATGTGGGATCACTATCCTGATCAGAATCCTGGGCAAGAATGGGATCCTGGATATGTAGGATTCTATGTAGGATCAGTAGGATCACTATTCTGAACAGGATCCTGGGCAACAATAGGATCCTGGATATATATAGGATCCTATGTCGGATCACTATCCTGATCAGAATCCTGGGCAAGAATGGGATCCTGGATATGTAGGATCCTATATAGGATCAGTAGGATCACTATCCTGAACAGGATCCTGGGCAAGAATAGGATTCTGGATATATATAGGATTCTATGAGGGATCACTATCCTGATCAGGATCCTGGGCAAGAATTAGGATCCTGTATAACTCTATACTAGTAGGATCCCATGTAGGAAGGCTATCCTGATCAGAGGGTGGGCATCCGTCAGTCTCACGAGACTTTGTGTTGGAATGTGTTGCTCAATGCTTGTTATGGTCAAACTTTGTTGATTTGGGTACTGGTACACTTTGATCATCTTGGTATCTCTCATACTTCCTTAGGTGGTATCTATCTCTTATAATAATGAGGGTAAAACACGTTTATTTATATCATCTTCAAATCATCGATCCAAGGTTAATCCATCGTCCAAAAGGAAAGTACCAGTCAGAGAAGTCAGAATAATCTTGTGCGCTTCTCTTGAGACTGCAACCGGGCAAGGCAGCACATTCTCTTTACAAGCCAATGACAATTCCCAAAATATCCTCATGATCTTACACGTGCTTGGAAACAAAGAAGACTACATTTGGCACTCATCTTTGAATGTACTTTTCATCGGTTGATTCTCCACTGTTTTGCTTAACATAATATCTGTAAAGATGGGTTTCATCATTGTTCAATGGGAAAACGAGAACATTATGAGAGGTATAAATGAAAAGCAAGTAGTTGGGGCTGTGGAGATAAGAGAAGGAACAACAGTTTACATATTGACTGGCCGGTACAAGGGTTGAGCGGCCATTTATAAAGTATGATTTTGAAAGTTTGTGGTGTGTTCAAATTGCGATATTCGGTACATGATCAAAATTGAGAATCCATTCGGTCACTTGCAGCCAAAATTTCTTAGCTTATGCTTAACAATGAAATAAATCTATCAATAAGCTGAAGGTTTCAGGATTATTTTAGTCATGTTTAACAAGCTGTGAGCCCAGCAAAAAAAGACAAACAGCTGCTTAGTCTGCAGTTTAGGATAACTTCATTACAATTTATTGTTACAGTTACAGCAAGATTTTCATTAAAAAAATCAATTATTCAACTGTAATTAAGCCCTTCACTTCCAAGAGTGTTCAGTCAAAATTGAGTAGAAATCTTTGAATTTCCATTTGCAGAATCAACAAAAACAAACAGTATAACATGAAAATGCTGCTTGACAGCTTACATTTGAATTTTAGCACACAAGAGTTTTATTGTATTGCCAGTATACAGCTATATATACACTGTACTATAGTCTTTGGTGCAAGTAAAGTATAGAATTTTTCATTCCAAATTATTAGGGTTTCCAAGGAATTTTCATGGTGCTTGCATATTCCCAAGAACCCCATGAAAACTAACTGGCAAGTAACTTTTATGTGCCATGAAAATACCGTGGAGCAGCCATGAAAATTCTGGGACAATTTTCATGGTCAATGAATTTTTTTACATATTCACAAGATATTCATGGGTCATGATTTGCTGCAACCCATTAAAACCTAGTGAATTTTAACACTAGGTTTTAATGGGTTGTTTGCATGGAACTCTCACATTGAATGCCTTGTAGCCAAAGCCAACCAGATGTTGGGTTTTCTCAGTCGGAACTGTGCTGACATAGGGACTGATAGCAGGAGAACACTATATCTTTCTTTTGTGCATTCCCACTTAGGCTATGCTAGCGAGGTGTGGGCCCCTCAATCTACTGTCCATCACTTACATATTCAAGAGGGTGTTCAACGTCGGGCAACTCGTTTCATTTTGAACTGTAGTTATAAGGTATCAGAAAGAGCTTACTATAAGTTCCGCTTAAAAATGCTAAAACTGTTACCATTATGTTACTGGCACGGACTTCAAGACATCTGCTTCTTCTACAAGTGTATGTGTAAGTACTACAATATTAATGTCAATGAATATATCAACTTGATCACTGGCCGTACTAGGAATGCCAACAACTTTAATTTGCGACCAAATCGTGTTTGTACTTCCTTATTTCGTGATTCATTTCTTAATCGCATTATTTCCTTATGGAACAATATTCTGTTAGATATTCATGAAACTGTAGCTCTTTCTACCTTTAAAGACCATCTATTTAACTATTTCTTTAACAAATTTATCACTAATGTTGACACATCTAGAATTCAAACATGGAAAACAGTCTGCCCACATTGTCGCTCAATTGATAGATAGAACTGTTGTTGATTATTGTTTTTGTTTACATATGTTTTAGTATAGTATATACTTATGGGGGCTGACCTCGCTGGGACCTCGAGTCCGTACGTTAGTCCTTCATTTAGTACTTGTTTTCTATTCTTTTTATCATTATTCTTTGTCACTAAATGGAAGTTACTATAAATAAATAAATAAATAAACACCATGCATTTTTTTGACATGAAGTTCATGGGTTTTTCAGAACCTTTGAAAAGGCCATGAAATGCCATATTCATGGGTATTTCATGGCTTCTAGGTCACCTTACACAATAATATTTCATGGGTCGTGAATACGAAAATTTTCACAGGTTTTTCATGGGATTTTTCATGTCTTTTTCATGGCACTGAGACCAAAAAAATGCCATTGATTTAACCATGAAGATCCTCTGAAAATCTGTAAATTTACCATGAACAATTTTACAAGATTTTCATGGGTTTTGATTTCATAGTGTTAAATCTCCCTGTAAACCGCACTGCAGCAAAGTGATGTCCTACGAAGCACGATGACCAAAATGTGTGAACAACAGGATCTCTTGGAGGATCAATTCTTGATGAACATATGTTCAAACCAATGTTATCAGCATAGCCATCATTATGGCAGTCCTTAAGGAAAAACTGGACCTCTCCAAAACAAATGTCAGGCTGTGACAAATACTTCACAAGATAGCTTACTGATTTAGCTTTCCTTTTGTACCACAGGCTGTGAAACACCTGACCACTTTTACACATTCTTTCTGATACACTGACTTCTCTGTCATCATTGAAGTATCCCTCTGTTGGATTACCAACATGAGGGACCTTGTGCAGCATTGGTGTGAAGAGCTTTAAATCTTCATCATTAACCTCAACAGCCTCAGGGGAGTTTGATGTTAGCATTCCTTGTGCAAACTCACATGCTTCATCATTTCCTGCTACACTTAGCTTTATGTAATGCTTGGAATGTTGTGCTCTTGCAAGTCATTTGCAAATCTGATCTGGAATGCCTCTCGTACCATGGAACATGCACTTAAGATGAACCAACATAGATTCAAATACAAAAGTGTAGTAAAGGATCAGTGGACCATGAGCTTTAACCTGTGCTGATAGGTGATTCAATGAATGAGAGTTGAAAGTACACTCCCGGTTTGAAAACAATTAGGGTATTAATCTTGTGTAACTCTGGATCATGGCTTCAGTTATGCTAATCTCATTTTCTGATATCGAATCACAGCAGAGCATGCTGCATGATGGTAAAACACTTCAGAAGAAAGCAGGAACTTCAACACAGGAAACTGTATAACTATATTATAGTTGTTTGTTAAAACCTGTGAAAAATGCTTCTAGTGTGCTTTGCTACACTTAAGCCGTTTTGTTACTGTTTCCTCGTGTGGTGTTCTTTTTAGTCTCCTGCGTGAAGAAATATATCAGGACCGCACAACCGTTTCACTTTAGAGAGCCAGGTTTATTTCGCGTCCTAATGGCTTTTTTAAATACAAATTGCACACACTATGAATAAAAATTTTTTGGCGCAATCTACAACTAATTAAGTGTGAACAATAGAATGGTGCATACTGAGAAAAAATGACCTAAACAATTATGGGCTAATTAATATGCAATAGCATATTGCAACATCCCCCCTTCTTTTAGAGATTATGACATCAGTGACTAGAAGACTTTGCATTGGATTCTTGTACCCGGGTACTCTAAAATTGGAACACATTTCACCTCCTCGTATGCGTAAAAGTTGAGGTGCTGATCCGAAAACTTGTTACATGCTTAAAAAAAAAAACTAATGACATTCACCATGAACAGCTATGACAGCTACAATTACCCATACGACACACTACAAATACATTTCTCTTAAACTGTTATAGTGTCCCTAGATTTGTTCAATTAGTCTCGTAGGTGGTTTAATAGTTCTTCATGGACAAGACAGCGCAATTCCGACAGGGGTCTTTTCTGGCAAACACTGTTTGGGCAATGGCTTTGGTGATGGCTGGTCAGCAACATCAGCTACTGCTGAGCTGGGATGTTTGACAAGTCCAGGTCTTGGTGACTTTTGTTCTGTTCCGGGAATTACTAGGGCCTGGTTTAATTCCTCTGGTTGGCTTTCAATCACTGGATGAATATGGCGATGATTCCTGAAGTATCGGGCACCGGATTCAGTCTGTACCTCATATCGCCTGGGGGAATTTCCACTTGGCTGCTGTACTACCGTGGCTTTTTGCCAGATTGGTTTCTTGGGATCCAACTGGAACCGGACACTCTGAAATTGTTGTAGATCTCGAAGCTTTTTGGCTATCCAATCATAGTCATCATGTTGGGCTTGTTTCTGTGCTATCTGTGCCTCTCTGCTGATCTCTAGATTAGGATGTAGCCAGTGATGGATAGGAAGGAGTGCTCTATATTTCCACTGGGAAAGCATCTCTCCTGGGCTGAGCTGACCTGGTCTGACTGGGGTTGCACGATAAAACAGCATTGCAAGATGTGGATCAGACCCCAACTCTTCAGCCTTCTCCATTATGCCCTTTACAACTTTGACCATAGCCTCAATGAAACCGTTCGATTGAGGATAGCTTGGGCTTGAGTGTTGCACTTTGAATCTGTACTGCATAGCAAATTGTTTGAATTCTTGGAACACAAACTGGGTTCCTTGGTCTGTATACATCATTGCTGGTATCCCATATTCTGCAAATATTGTCTTGAGAAGACTTATCACGTGTCCCGCCATCTGATTGGTCAGTTTCTTTACAACGGGGAACTTGCTAAAATAGTCGGCAATCAGCAGGTAGTGGTGGGAATGATACTCAAATATGTTGATTCCAAGTTTAAATCATAGCAAGCTGGGCACATCATGCAGTACTAGTGCTTCCTCCTGTTGAGCAGGCTTGTGTTTCATGCATACATTACATAATTTAACTGCATTTCTCACATCATCCAAGATCCCAGGCCAAAAGACTGTCTCTCATGCCCTTAACAGAGTTTTCTCTTCTCCTAGGTGGCCCGCATGAAGATCCTTTAGATATTCTGCTCTCAGTGAAGTTGGAATCACAAGTTGATGTGCTTTGAATATCAGGCCATCTTCAACTGCAAGTTCTTCACGGTAATTCCAATAATGTTGCAGTCGTTCTGGGAGTTGCTGCCTCTGAAGCGGCCAGCTGTGAAAGATGTAATGTCTTAACTAGTTCAAGGCCGAATCAGCAGTGGTGGCAACACTGGTTCTGTCAAGTCGGTTGTCTGTAGCTGGAACATTTCAAGTGATGTGGTGCACTGGAATCACATCCATGTGCTTTGAGTCCATAGGCTTTGGACTGAGAGGGTCGACCCGACTAAGGGCATCTGCGATTGAGTTGTCCTTCCCGCAGATGTACTCAATTTGAATTTCATATCTTGCAAGCCTCAGAAGAAGTCGTTGAAGTCTCGGGCTGACTGTGGCAATACTCTTCTTCCAAATCGTTTCTAAAGGTTTGTGATCTGTTTAAACTCTGACTGGCTCACCATACACATAGTTGTGAAGCCTCTCCATGGCGAACACCACTCCTAGCAATTCCCTTTCAATGTTGGAATAGCGTTCCTCAGCAGGAGAGAGAGTTCTGGATACGTAGAACACTGGTTTTCCTTCTTGCAGCAATACAGCACCCAACCCTTTCATTGAAGCGTCAGTCTGAATAACGTGCTCTGCTTTCCGGTCAAAGTATGTGAGTACTGGGGTCCTGGAGAGCTCTTCTTTGATGGCATTGAAGGCATCTTGATAGGAAGAGTCCCGGGTCCATTTCATTTCTTCCCACAGCAGTGATCCGAGCGGTTCAAATAGTCTCGTCAACTTGGCTGAGTAGCGCTTCAAATAGTTGATCATTCCCTGGAAACTCTGGAGAGCTTTCTTGTCTTTTGGCGCTTTCATCTGTTTGATGGCCTCTACCTTTTTGTCGTCGCTCTTCATACCCTCTAGTGTGATAATCTGTTCAAAGAAATCGCACTTAGTTGTTTTGAACTGTAGCTTCATTGGATTGAACTTACTTCCGTTCATTTGTGCTGTTTCGAGTAACTGGAGTAGATTTACATCATGATCCTTGGAATCCACCCCTCTCATAAGGATATCGTCAATGCATCTCATGATTCCTTTCACTTCCTTAAGGACGGCATTCAACCTCTCCTGAAATACGTTTGTGCTGACTTTAAGGCCAAAGGGAAGGCGGAGCCACTTGTATTTCCCCCATGGAGTGTTGAAGGTAGTTAGAAGTGAACTTTCACTGTCCAATTCTACCATCCAATAGCCCGACTTGGCATCAACTAGCGTAAAATATTTTCCTCCGTGGAGTTCAGCACTAACTTCATCCATAGTCTTCGTGTAGTACTGGTTCCTTTTGATGCTCTGATTAAGGTCCTTTGGATCTACGCATAGTCAAACTGATCCACCAGGTTTAGAGACAGGAACAACGCTGTTGATCCAGTCTGTGTATCCTTGAACTGGTTCAATGATTCCCGAACTGCACAATCTCTCAAGCTCTTCTTTGTATGCTGCTTTCTTCTTCTCAGGTACTGCCCGTGGTGGATGTTGCACTGGTTGTACATCTGGCTTGAGTTGGATGTGATACTTTCCCCCTGGTAGTTTTCCTATACCCTTGAATATATCTCTGAATTCGGATAATACATACTCCATTATTAAGGGCAAACAGTGTCTCTTTCCATTTAAGATGACTGCGTCATCCAACACCTCACATGTAGGCTTCTTAACCTCACTGGCTCCTGTCTGCGGTGCTTGTAAACCATGTACTTGAACCTGCCTAGGTTCACCAGCTGTACCTTGTTTACTTGTTTTGCTCTTGCAGCACATTTTGTAGTGTCCTTTCATTCCACACTTGTGACAAGTAACATCCTTGGCTGTACACTGCGATCTGGGGTGAGCGGCTTTGCTCCACAACAAAAACAACTTTGCCTTTTTGTCTCACCATGCTCTTTATCTTTAGATGTCTTGTCTCGCTTTGACCACTCCGTTGATTTCCCGCCTTTTTGATGCTTTGATTGCACTTTGTGAATTCATGTTGATCCTTGTTGTATTGCAGTTGTTGCTACAGTTGCTGTACTGAGAGTCTGCATAATTGATCTTTGACAATCACTGTTGTGTAGGAGAGTTGCAATTTCGATCACTCGTTCGGCGGTAAGGGAGTCCTGGTCTTCTTCCAAACACTTTTTATAAACTTTAGGATTCTTTAGACCAAGGAGAATAGCGTTCCTGAGAGCCATGTGGTTTGCGTCTTCTGGCCATCCGCATGCATCAGTGACTTGCCTGCACTTTTTGATGTACTCTGGCAATTCTGTATCACCTTGAGTGAGCACTTTGTACTGTGCAGCCGTGACTAGTTTGCTCCCTCTGGGTTTGCATTGCTCCTCCACCTTTCCGAGATGTATCTCCCATTTCTTGCAATCATCGGCTGGCATTGTTGCCTTGTCCAAAATATTTTGTCTGCTCTCACCTGACCACTGATAAATGCATTGACAAACAAACTCCGGGTCTGTCTTTGGTCATTACAAGACCTCTGCATAAAATTGATACCTTCTTTTTCCATTCAAGGAAACGTTCGTGAAGTTTTCTGTCGTTTGTCCAATCCAAGATTGGTCCTTTCACGAGAACTTCCATGGTGAACTTGAGGCTTGTGAACACAAAATATTCACTCAAACTCTGCGATTGTTGATTATCGATGAACTTGTTCGGCTTCTAGAACGTAGACTAGACTTTTACTCCTGACACCATGTTTCCTTTTGTTTTTTTTTTTTTAGTCTCCTTCATGAAGAAATATATCATGACCGCACAACCGTTTCGTTTTAGACAGCCAGGTTTAATTCGCGTCCTAACGGCTTTTTTAAATACAAATTGGACACACTATGAATAACAATTTTTTGGCGCAATCTACAACTAATTAAGTGTGAACAATAGAATGATGCATACTAGGTATAAATGATCTAAACAATTATGGGCTAATTAAATATGCAATGGCATATTGTAACAGTTTCTTTTGTCAGTACATGACTCTTACTAATTATTACACCATTACACTTTATTTTGCAGGTTTTTTCAAAATGACTATAAGTAATTATTATAGGCATGACAACAGCCTTTTTGGTAGAAGATGTTATGCTAATTAGAAAATATGCAACCTAATTGTAGCATAACTTTTTAAGCACATTGGCCAACATAAAAATAACTGACAAGACATTTTGGTTGGCTGTGTTTTCTCATGGATTAATTTCACAATATACTTGAATTTAAAGTCTGGTTTCCATTGTGGCATCTTTTATATCAATTTGTAGAAAAGATTCATCTCTATGCCAGTGTGTTGTTTTTTCCTACTAGAGATCTTGTACAAATTAATCCTCTTAAATCTTTAGGATCTTTTATAGGATCCTGCAATATCTCACAGGATCTTATACAGGATCCTTTTAAATCTTTAGGATCTTGTACAAGATCTCTCATACAAAATCTTGTACAAGATCTTGTACAAGATCCTGAATAGGATTTCAGGTAGGATCCTAGTAAGGATCCTACCGAGATCTTGAACAGGATCCTGAACAGGATTTTTACCAGGGAAATGAAAATTTTTTTTGTGGGTTTCAATTCTAAACTATTTTGTACCTAAATCATGCCATGCAACTGATACCTCACTTTTGTAAAATATGAGGAACTGGTAGCTTGCATGAGCCTCTTGGTTTCTTTGCCACATGCTACACTTTCAGTTCTATTATATTAATGTATTTGTTACAAAAAATAGTGTTGCGTGACATGCATGACCTTCTGGAAGCTTCGCGAAAGGTCATGGTTTGTTTATTTTAGTACATGACATAATCATTCTAAAAGCAGTATATTTTGTAATGTTGCTATAATTAGACCTTTCTTAGAAAGTTCTAGAATTTTATTGCGTAAGTATATAAGTACGATAGGTTAAGAGTAGTTTTAACTAGTTTTCACAAGCGAAGAGAGTTAGCCCTAATCAGTTGTGATCAGTCAAGTGTGACGAGGCAGTGTTTGTTGAATTTGGTGGAGGCCATGAGCATTTACAAGTCTATCGAGGTTGGCAGAGGCCGTGTGTATTTCTCAAGTTTATTGAAGTTGGCGGAGGCCGTGTGTATTTTCAAGTTGATCAAAGTTGGTGGAGGCCGTGTAAGTTTACTGAGTTACGTACTAGTGTAAAGTTTATCTAGTGGAAACTACGTTCAGTTTGGAATAAACCTTCTTGTTGCTGTTCCGACAACCCTGCGTTCTGTTTAGACTGCAAATCACCTACCACTCAAACATCAAACTCGTAACAGTATTTGTAATTCCTTGATGTATCATATTGAAAAAATGGCAAGTAAACAAATAAACAATAAATGAACAATGTTTTAAAAAGCTTCTAAATGTACCTTAACCCCTTTCACAGATAAAGCCTCTTCAAAATCTGCCAATATCTGTGTGCCAAGTTCACTTTGTATTTGTTTCACCCTAACATTACAAGGGTTTCACAATTAGTAAGATCTACAAGATGTCAAAATGCTGAAAGAACATCGCATCTTATGTTCAAGTTTTCATGTCATCTGCGACTTACATGTCATAAAACAGATATACAGCTGCACAGGATCCCTTTCTTAACTACATTTAGTACGTACTGAAACAGTAAATAGCACTGCTGGCACACCCTGATTGGCCACTCAAACTCTAAATATCCTTTGCTATTCATCTCTGAGCAACACATGCCGGATTTGTGCCCAAAAATATTGTAATCTTTGCAGGAGTAAATGAGTTAATATGGTGAGAGCACATACTGTAGATATGCAGGTGCAATGATGTAAAGAACTAAAATGTATCATGGAACTTGATGTGAACACAGCCTGGAAAATACCATCATGGCTGTTGGATAACAAATCTGTCACAAGATGTTTCAGTGTGTGCCTACGTTACATTGTGTATTTTGGCTAATTGTCTGTATTTTGACCCTTTCTATAGGCTTGGAAAAATACAGCAAAATTTGTGAAAACACTGGTGAATTACAGTATGTATGAATTATTAATTGTACATATAAAGGTATTGATGAAATTTCATAGAAATTCAACTTCATGCACGTGTATAGGAGGAATGCAACATCAACGTGTAGGTATTTACAAACTTATGCAGCAAAATGTTGTAATTTCAGACTTACTTGTCTGCTAGTTGCCGTATTTGTGCAATCCCGAAGTACTTTTTGAAATGTTCCAAAACATTGACAACTCCTTGTAAAAGATTGGCTACCTCTCCATACTGTCTCTTTCTGGTTAAAGTCCTAAGACACCAAAAATATCATAAACTTCTCTAAATTACAACTTAAGACTTCACATGGACCATACAGTATACACAAGGGAGTAGATTTACTGAAAATAATTATAAACGCTTTTTTAGACCAGTCTTGTTTCCATGCTGAGGTCCATGCATAGAGGTTTGGAAACCTCATAAATTTTGGTATTAGAGTAAGTTGCAAAATTTCCACCTTAAGTTTTTTTGTCTTTAATTTCCTAATGAACATTTCTGGATAAGAAACTTGCTTCTAGTAGACCAGTAAATGAGGGACAGGAGTCAAGCTTGAAATGGGTGCAGCTTTCAAGACTAACTGGAAATCAAACAGTTATCAATGGCCTTCTCTGACCATGGACTCATGTGCTCAGATGATTGAGGAGGACAGACCAAATGTAGTTTCAGTAATAAACTTCACCCACAAGTAAATAGACATTTTCTGTTGGACCCCTGACATTTTTTATGCAGAGTTCTTTTACTAAACTAAAGGTGTTACATATTTACAGAATTTCATTTTGTGAATAATGAGGACAACATGCAAAATTGGCAAAACTTGATAATTATATTATGCAATATTTTAGGAAGGATCAACCAGTTTAACAAATTATATCGTGCATAAGTTTGATCAAATCGATGGACTTACATCAGAGAGTCAACTCCGCCCACTAGCATATGGAGGTGATTAAGAGTTGTAATGGAGCTTGTCAAATGTCGCTTTGCATGATCTAGCTGCTTGATATCTCTTGTTATTTCTTTCACCTGAAAAAAAGTCATTTTTTATGACAAAGTTGTAGCTGTGTATGTTTTCTGAACAATAGCATGCAAGGGAAGGCAAATATTTGGCATATAAAGGGGAGCTTAGGCTTCCAGCTGCCAGCCACATGTACTGAGTACTCTTGGCTAGCTAAATGACATTGACACAGCAACCAAAACAGTTTTTTATGTGGTCCTAATTTTTAGAGATTTTTTCTAGTTACTTGACAGAAGTTAGATTTTTAACATAACTTTAGTTTTAATATAATGTAATCATAATCAAATTTTGATACAAGGCCTCTAAGATACCAGCCTTAAAGCTGAATGGGCCACCCTGATGGAATAAAGTTTAACTTAGTACTTACTTACTTGTGGTAGAAACAACAAAGGATAAGATAACGTGTCATCACTAGATACAAAATAAGTCTCCTTTCTTTTGATTCTTCAGTAGTCTGCCACAGAAATACTATTAACACCAACATGCCATACATGTTGCTGTTCTTTGACAGATCTACAAATTCTACCTTGGCACAACAATGTTTACTATGAAATGCAGGGTAGGGGGGGTGGGGGGTGGAGGAAGAGAAACATCTGCTCACCATTTGTTCTGATTTATCTGCTTTTTCTTTGATGTCAATGATTTTTGCAAACAACTGTTGAATTGCCTGTTGAGCTTCATCAAGTGCCTGGCAAAAGAAAAAATACCTTGATGATGCTGAGCAAGTACCCAAGGAGCGCAAGTCATACATACAAATTATTCATGTGGTTGGGATTTTGAACTGCTGGAGTGACTGATGCCCATAATTCAAGTTAATTGGCAGGTTTACTGTCAAACTTAGAATCCCTAATCCAAGTTAGTAAAAGGTTGAAAAATTTGTAGCATTAGAGGGAAAACATTTATGGAGTAGTCTCATGTCAACTGTGAATACCTTACTGTTACTAATAAGTCTTTCAGGACTTAGTTTTTGTAATTGTCAAAACTGTTAAATTAATTGAAGACCCCATAGAGAGGTTTTTGCAAAAAAATTATCATGGGAAATTCACTCCCTGCTGTATCATTCTTTAACCAAAGTCAAGGTCAGTTTATTAGATAATGATCTTGTCTATGTTTTCGATCTAAGTTTTGGTGTGCACGCTCTCTTTATCTGAATCAATATCACCATCTTGCCGCAGTTCTTATACATGTAAGATATCCTTGGTCTAGTTTTTTTACAATCCTTTCCCAGCTAGTTCGTCGTTTTGTTATAATATGGATTTCTTCAGTGTCAACCGAAACTATTGTTATGGAAAATTTGAATCCATTATCCCAATTTCTTATCTCTCTTTATCTGAATCAATATCACCATCTCACAGCAGTTCTTGTCCATATAAGATATCCTTAGTCTAGTTTTCTAACCATCCTTTACCATCTAGTTCCTTGTTTTTTTATAATATCGCTTTCTTCAGTGTCATTGGAAACTATTGTTATGGAAAATTCAAATCCATTGTTCCAATTCTGAGACACCACTGTCTGTACATGCAGATCAGTATTTTAACAATTTCCTACAATTTAGCTCCATTTGAAATACATTTTTGGCCAAATGGCAAAGTTAAATTGGCCACAAAATAGGTCCTTTCCATTTTCATAGACTTAAGTTCCAATGAAAATATGTAACAATAAGGTACACAAATCAGTTGGTGGAAATCACTCAGCTGTGAGCAAATTGTGTTCTCTAAAAATTATCATAAGAACAAAGCAGTCAGTCAGAATTACTCTAACGATCTTCCACATGTAATTTTGATGGACTCACATAAATCAATATATGCAACCAACCACATGGCATAACTGAAAATAACCCTGCTGTCTTTTGCATTTATACCCTTTAAAGGATGGATAATTCACATGGTGTCAGCTGCAAACAAAATAAGTTTTAATCACTGCATTCTTTTGGTAATAAGCAGTGTTACCCAGAAATAGAACCCCCTCATCTGCTACTATGAACCTAACCCTAACCACAACAATGACCACTACAACGACATGGCAAGACAAAAGATCTAAAGAACAACAGCTCAGCACGTGCACATTTCTAAACCTGGCTCATTTATCAGGCATCCTCCACAAAACAATAATATGAAATTACCAAAATTTGCATGGTCTGAGAACGGAAACCCCAGCGGCAAACTATTAAAACTCCACTGTAACACGCCAAAGCGCCGTAAGGGATCACAAACATGTCCAGCCATTTGTGAAATACAGTAAAAAAATAATTTCACTTTTTTCATCAATGTCTTCCTTGATGTTGCAGTCCTGACTGCATAAGGTAGAATCCAATCTACATTAGATCTCCACTAAGTGAACATAAAAAAGCTCTTCCAAAGGGAACCACTCACATATTTTTTGCATCATTTTCCAGCATCACAGATGGGTAGTCAAGGAGTGATACAAGTTAAAAGTAGATTCTACTCCTTTAACTCTCCACACCCAAAGATCAGCATGTACATTCTCTATACTGTCCTTTCTTAGTTAAAATCAGGAGATTTTCAAGTTTGCGATCAGGTCTTTTATTCTCTTGAGCCTAATGACTGATTCAGAAGTGAGACATCGGTGAATAATTAGAGGCTATTCCTCTCCAGGAGTTCAAGGGTTAGCTTCTAAAATGTGGCACCTCTTGATTATGGAAAACTTTGATGATGAAGACACAAGACTAGTTTTGAGACATTCAAGATCATTCGAGAAATTGACAGGGAAATTCAGAGAGATTTTAAGTCGAGAAGTTCTCAATGTTACTGTATCTTACCTGTCTTCCTTCATGGCCAATGTTAGTCTGTCCTCTGACAACTGTTCTAATTTCTTCATCAAGACCCCTATTAATTACAAACTCGTAGTCATAAATTCACCGATTAAATGAATCACATGCAAATAAAAAGAGAAGACAACCATTAAGTTAACTCTCAATACACAAGGATAGTATGAAAAGCACCTGCATTCCAAGGTGAAACAAGTTTGGTTGTCACCTTGGCAAGGAGGACCAAATATTGGCCATTAAATATTTCAGCTAAAGTCACCAAATTTGCAACTTGCATTTGGTACAGCTATGTAGAAATCAGGGCTCAAAATTAACGGTAACCTGTTAACCAATGGCTAGTAATTTTGGTTACTAAAAATTTGTCCAACTAACCCAACATGGTAAGTAAAATTTTCTAACATACTTAAACATTGGTAGACCTCAGGACAAAGAGCACATAGACCCGACTCTCACAGGAATACTTAGAATACTCAAGTTGTTAAGTCAACTTTAACTCTTTTTAGAGAATGTGCTGTAGATGTACTGTTCTTGACTAATCATGGTAAATGAGAGGGAAATAAAATAGGTGCATAATTGTCAACATTTTTGAGGTCACCATGCAATTTCAGCTACTCTTTAATTTGTCTTCTAGAGTTGTTATTATCAAAATGTTCAATATTTGAGATATCGTAACTTGTGAGCTTGGATACCAAACTTTATAATTTGGTTAGTAAAAAAGATGTCTACTAACCCAAAGGGTTAGTGATCCAAAAATTAAATTCGAGCCCTGGAAATTCTGTCTTAGTTGGTCATTCAACAGAGTGAAAGGGTGAAATGGTATACATGTACAAGGTTCAACACTAACTTTTCAACTTACTAGCCAAGTGGCTAGTGATAACTTAGATGTTACAACTACAATTTCAGTTAGTTTACTAGCCAAACTGGCTACTGTATCAAGCCCTGGGTACATATCTTATGAATCCAAACCAATCAACAAACCACATCAATGAATAAAACTTCGCAGAGACCTGTCTCTTAAACCAAAGCCACAAACAATAAAAAAAAATAATAAGACAGTTAAGCAGCATTTGCAAATTATAAACACTTAAAAAGAACCAAGAGCTTTTCATATAGCCTCACCTGATTCTCAGTCTCATCTTATTGACAACATCATCTATATTGGCAAGGGACTAGAATGAAAAAAGTTACAAGACACAAATTTTGTCATACATACAGCATCTATAACAACTTTGCTGTCAGTAGTAATCCTCACTATTAAAGACACTACATTTATTACATGACTCAGGCAGTCAGAGGGCCAATAACTAAAATCAACCAATCAAAATGCTCTATTGCCAGTCAATATTCTCTAAGTATTGGACCGGGCACTTTCCCGAATGGTCCCGAATGATACCACACTTGTGTCCCTTTGAAATTCAGTCATGTAGTAAATCTCTTATTAACCAAGCTTGCTTGGGACCGTACTGGAAGAATATCAGCCCTCAGTCTTTTTTGTACTGACCTCGATGCACTTGGTCCATACTGTCAAGACTTCAGGCTGATATCCTCCCAGTATGGCCCTCGCACTTGGTTAATAAGATATATGTACATCTATCTAGAATGTTACAGACAGCAGTAACAAACCTGTTCAGTTGGAAAAATGGAATTTATATAGTCCACTGGGTTAAAATCTTTACTGTCCAGTGGATCATCACTCTTAAACACCTAATCAAAAAGAGACAATGAAAAATTTAATCTAAGATTGTTATCATTTTCATATGTTCATACAAAAAATGTCCACTGCTTCATTCCCACCATTATCATCATTATCGCAATACTGAACTCCTAGATGCTGAGCTTACTGAAAAAAAAAAACATAGGGCGTAACAACGTAATTATTATTATTATTATTACTAATTGGTTCATAAACTAGCATGAGTTCATGGCAACATGAAGCACACAGGAAGTTTTGAAAGTACGAGGTGCAGATAAGAACAACACTTTTTGAGTGCTCTCAAAACTTCCCATGTACTTCATACCCCATAAAAAAAAGCAGCTGACATATGAGCCAATTATCTCATAACATTGTCAGCATAGTATTTTGGCTGTTGTTTTCTCAAAATTAAAACAATTTTTAAGAAAGCTAACTTTTCATTCAGAGCTCCTTAAAGTCTATCTTAACTGGGATGGAACGAAAAAAAAAAACCAACTTGAAAATCTCAAATCTTGCAGCCAAACTGGTCGCGATGTTTGCAGTCCCCGCAGAGGAAAATATTTTCTGTCTTGAGGCACTTGTTTGCTGACGTCATTAACTTGCATAATAGGATTATGATTCATGCTCTTGCTATTGATTTTGGGTGCATGAATTTGCTACCTGTTATGACTATTGTATAAAAAGGGTGATTACTTAATGTTTCATTTATTAAACCAAGGTTCAATATATCCACAATAATGAAAAGCAGCTGCTTGGAAAGGGGCCATAGGACAAAACCCAAACACCAAAGCCTACTCACAAGCTAAACAGACAGCAGTAAGAGGTTTTATCTTATCTTAGCAGTGGATCACCAGTAACCAGCTTTAAACCCTTTACACCCTAACATCAGTATTTATATTCTCCACACTGTTCTCTGTACATTTCTTAAGGTGATAACAGGGAGAATTTCTAAAGAAATTACGAGTTTCTTGAGTTCTTGATCATTTCCTTTATTCTCATGACCTAAATGTTTGATTCGAGAATGAAACCAATGGGAGAAATTAGATGCTGGTCACTCTTAGGAGTTCACCTTCAGCTGGTTTTGACTATTTACACATTGAAAAGATATAACCACTATTCTTTTTTGGTATAATTTCAGAGCTGAGCAAAGAGTTTCCAGCAATCTGATTGGTTGAGCGGTTCCTTATATGACGCTATATAAACAGCTCCACGCGGTTTACATAAAATGTTAAAATAAAATGTTAATAAATGTTACTAAAATGTTATGATTTTAGAAATTTCTTTGTTGTTCAGCTCTGAAATTATACTAAAACAATTATTTGACAATATTCACTGAACCTGAGGTGAATAATTGTTAAATATAAAATTTAAGTTCATTGAACTAAATATGTTTCATTTTCAAGACAACAGAGAGTTCACACTTTAGAGATCTGACAAGAGCTGCAAAGATCTGGAAAAGCTGTATTTTGAACATCATCAAAAATTAGCAAGGCCTTTTTTCCAATAATATCATTAACTTCATTAAGTAGGTTGCCAAATTTTATATGGACCCCACAAGCTTTTTTGAAATTTTCATGATTAATTCAAGGAAAATAGACAGATGTAGAAGAGACTATGACAAATGGAAGTGGAGTCAAAACAAAAACAAGATAACAGTCTGAGTATATGGATAAGTTCCCTTGATGGCATTAGTTATTCTAAAACACTGGACACATTCTTACCTAAGATTTTGTCACAATGATTTGTAAAATACTTGCCTCAAGAAAATGTACAAAAGCAAAGTTTAGGGCTACAAAAACTCTCCACCTCATGAACAACTAGTACTAGAGAGTATGATAGCACCACAAACCTGCATATATAACAAATTTATTGCTTAAGCACCAACCAGTGTGGGATGAATATTTGAAAAAAATTTAGCTTGCCCTTTGGGCAAGCTATCAGCAAAGTACTAGCCTGGTGCTCTAAGAAGCTAGCCAAAAATTAAGTTTATCATAAATTTTCATCAAATGTCTGTATGATTTGAAGTTGTCAGTGGAATTAATTCAAAACGAAATGGCTACTACTAAATATTAACAAGAATTTAAACTGTTTGTAGATCTTGTAACAGCAAAAAATAATCCGTTCTCGAGTCCTACTTTCTTTCACTGGATGAACACAATCAATTATCTAGAATCCCATGAAATATTTAGGCAATAGATAGCACTTTCTATCAGTTTTGCAGTGTAATAAACTGTGCCAGATGATGGGAGAATAAAATAAAACTCTGTAAATCATGAGCCTGTGGCATGTGATTTACATGCATGTGACTCATGTCCAAATGCAAATGCTAACTGTCTAGTGCTTATTTTGATCCATGTTTCGTACCTAATAATAAACATGAAAAAATTACGGGCATCAGATTGGCTAGAAACAAGAGAATTTTAATGTAACACAAGTCCAAAGTTGTAACACAAGTGCTAATTACAAATAGTGCAGAAAACAGAATTGGACAACCACAAGTCCTGTTAACAATAGATCAAAACTAAGGCAAAATTTGAGAGAGAAACTAGAGATTAGTTATATGTTTTCATAAAAAAAAAAACAACAACAGTTAACTTGGTGAAATACACAACAACAGTGCAAGCATATGATGTGTACTGGACTCCACTTACACAGGCACGATATGTCAACTGTCCTATCACACTGTCTAATTACAAGCAAGTCATGCACACTATCCCATTGGTGCTCAAATTGGGCATTTGATAACCAATCATGTTCAAGAATTTTGTTATAGTCTTGGTTATCACCAAATTGCCCTCAAAATCAAGTTATCACCAATTCAAAATGCTTATGGACACAACCCTCGTTTTATACTCATTGTACAGTCTATGGTCCATGGCTTGCAGATAATGTTAAAAAGTGACTGTGCTTTTATATAAATAGCAGGATTTGACACATGGCTATCGCATTACTAGCCACCGAGCTGGTGATTTCTAAAATTTACCAGCCTGAAACACAACTTGGTAGCCCGGATCGATTTCCCTCATGGTCTACTTCAATCCCAAACATTCCTCCAAACTTATTGGATAGGTCTTTTAAAATGATAAAGAATGGCATTTTTCTTTCATTGTGATAACATAATGTGCTATTTAAGAAAAAAGCTAAGTAAATTTTCAAGTGCGAGGCGATTATCGGAGGTGAGCGCAAGAGGCAATCGTGTGAGGTAATTGTACGAGGCGATTGTGCGAGGCGATCGTACGAGGCCATCATGCGAGGCCATCCTGCGAGGTGATGGTGTGAGGCGATGTGCAAGGCATTGCAACATTGGTAGGGAGAGGACTGGGGGAGAATTGACCATTAAGCGCAGAGTCTGGCATCTAGTGATGTTTACAATCGACACACAAGACAAAAAGACTCCAGAAGATGAAAGGTTTGGGCGTTCTTCACTGGTATTATCATTACAATTTAAACTTTCTTGTTTTTTCAATCAACTGTGAACTTCAAGTAAACTAATTATATATAATTTCTTTTAATTTTACTACTAGCCAGCGGGCTATTAAAGGTGGTTTTTTACTAGCCTGACCAAATTTTTACTAGCCTTAGGCTACCTGGCTAGCGGAGATGTCGAACCCTGAATAGCAGAGCTAGATCATGTAAAACAGCATTTATTGTGTACATTGACAAACTTCCAGCCCCTGGGCTCCCATGATCTGATTGTTAATTCTCCTTCTAGCTTCTACAGATTTCCTTTAAAATTAGAAACAAGAATTTGGTGCTAGGTCAAAATAACAAACTTCTACCTGATAATTTTGAGTATTTTCATTATGTTTGCTGGATAATGTATGAACATTAACCCATCAATAGCCGCAGCTTTTGTGAAAAACTGTGTTTTGAAGCTAGTCGAGCAGATTTTGGGTCACTGTTGTGGTTTTAAAAGCTCAAATTTATCACAAACCCATTCACAGCTTGTACACTTCATGGCCTTTCGATCCAAATGCAAAATGGCGGCCTGAAAATCTCAGGCAGGTGCAGAAAGCAAAATTTCAAGATATTTGGGTTGAAAAGTAATGCCCCACTTGCGACTTTTACCTTTCTCTCTTTCTCCTGCCCTTTCTTTTCCCTTTCCTTGCCTGAATTTTCTCCTCACTTGCTGGAAATTGAGTAGGCTCCATTTTTGTGTAGAGATTTTTTAGGAAACTATTCATTATATTTAAACCACATGCTCAGAAAGGTAGGTGGGTAATGGAACAAGATTTTCGTGCAGATTTTCAGGTCAAAGTTACATGGTTTTTTTGGCTATTTCTCCAGTGCCTTTGACTCAATTGCGCTCATTCTGGTATTGTTTGTAAGATATTTTCAACCTGTTGAAGTACATGCTCAAAGTCGTGCTCCAGGGTTCAAAGTGATGACGTCACAAGGCATAGAAAGGGTGTGGTTCCACATGGGCGCTTATGTGCGCACTGGACATCAATAGGTTAAAGGAAGAAGAAACATGTAAAAAACTTCTGGGAGTGACAGGGCTAAGCAAGAGCTAGAGCACTTTTTTAAGTAAATCATTTTTGAAACAAAAAATAAAACTCAACCAAGATGTCTGTGAAGAAAAACTTACAAGAAAAAAAACTTACAATTTCCCTCAAAATCCACCCTAATGTCGTGACAAGTCATGCACATTATCAAATGTTCTGCATTTTTTTTAATATATATATATATATATATATATATTGATTTACTAGCAGATTTTGTCCTGCATAAGATTTTCATCGAGAAGTCTCCTTGCTAAAAATTACGAAACTTCATTGAACGACAGGACTTGTAAATAGAAACACTTCCTGTGTAAAGGTGGCTTAATCCCATTCCTTGGTGGAAATTCCCTTTTCATGGCTATAAACCACATATACGCACACTTAGTGAAGTCTACACTCAAGATATAGGTGTACCCGACACAAATACCCCTTAATTACATCGGAAATACCTGCGAAATAGCTTCTTCCACTTCAGGTGAGTAAATGATAGGTTTCGACAACCTTTCTTCGAGAAAATCCTCTTCGAGCTCACCCTGAGAAGGAGCACTGACCTCAGCCGCCATTTTAGACGAACTTGTTGTTCACGGCGGAAGCCGCTGAACTGTCAACACTTGGCTCGGTTACAAAGGCGCTTGGCATTCGTTGTGTACTATCGTAAAACGCTTTGTCTCCGCAACAACAGAGTGTTCGCCTTGTCAGTCCTGGATGTTGTCAAGCAAGTAATGTAGAAGGTAGGTCCAGATCATGTAGCTTCGTTTGCCTCGAGGTAGACAAGCTAGATGGCAATCCACCGCCTTTTGCGTTACATAATTGTTGAGATCTTCCGATTTTCGAAATGAGACGTCACCAGGGAATGTCTGGTTGAAAACACTTTGGCAGTGTTTTTTTTGGCGCACATGTGGATTATTTCCTGGTTCCCTAAGCTAGGATTTGCGTCTCTAAAGGGTTTTGGCACACAAGCATGCCATCACCTTCACGTCTCCAAAAATTACTTTTCCTCTGCCCCTCTAGAGTGTCCACAATTGATGTTCGTGTGGAGTTTTTGAATCCAGACATACTATGTCTGGGCCGGTGTCATTTATGAATTTTGTTTTTTTACGACTATTTTTATCATTGCTATTTTGTAAACCGTCGGTCTGAAGGTTTTAAACAGAAGTGCACCTTTTTTTCCCAGACTGAGAGCAGAAATTCCCAGTTTATTACACAAGGGAATTTGTGTTGCAAGACATTTATCACATGAATAAGACAATTCATTAGCAAGGATACAATATATGAATAAATATCTCAGACGCTGAAATTATACATGCATTGGCCATCCGTGAGTGCTTTGTACTCACAAAGCCGTTAACACGAGGCAAACTGTCTGTGAAAAATTTGATAGCAATGATTCCTTTTAATAAAACAGGAAATTTATTGTTACATGGGACACAAGGTGAATTCACCATCTTGTGGCTATTATCAATTTCGTATGTACGTGTCTTTGTCTCTTCTTTTGACTTTGATGCATAGGTCGGCGCTTGTAGGCGATAAAGTTCTGGGTCAGTGCCATTTGCGTTGAAGCTTAGTTGCTAATATTGCACTGCACATGGAAAACTTAGCTTTAACGGTTTTCTTTCACCTTTTTCATTTTTATTATTTATTTATGTGTTTATTTTTTTTATTTGAAGTAAAACCATTTATGAATTCCCTGTACGTGTAACTTGGATGACTGCGAAAGCGGAATGTCTAAAGTCCGAATCATCCTGCCTTTCTCTATAAGTTATTTTGTTCTAATTCTTCCCTTCTTTTCACCAATTCGGGACTAAATATGAGGTGGTGTTCCCAAGAAAGTTTACGGTACTGATTTCTTTGTAAAAAAAAAACAGCAATGTTGCTGTTATATTGGTTTCAGACACACAACAATTTTAGCCATCTTGTGGTTGTTCTCAATTACATATATGCCTTTGTCTGCATTTTCCTTTGACTTCAATGCTTTTATTGCTGCCTGTGTGCGACAAACTTCTGGGCCCTTGTTGTAAACACTGAAGTTCTCAATTTCAAAAACTGCAGTGCCCATGCCAAACTTATTATTTAACATTTTCTTTGAAATTTTCACAATTTTTGTAAATTTAATATGTATTTATGTATATATTTGAAATAAGATCATCTACGCATTCTCTGTACGTGCAACTCGCATGGCTGTGAAAAGGGGTTGTCTAAGGTTCGAGTTGTCTTGGTGAGCTCATTTTTTTTTATATTTGTCTACCACCTTTTGACTTGTTACAAAGCAAACAGTATCTAAACAAGTTTATCTCACTGATTCCCTTTAAAAAAAAAACAGTGATTTTGTCGTTATATTGATTTCAAACTTTCAGAGATCTACCATCATGTCGTTATTATCAACTGCATGTTTCTTGCCTTTGTCTGTCTCCTTTTGCCTGCCATGCTTTATATTTGACATGTGCACTTCAAGGGCAAAACATTAAAGCAACGTTTTTGTTTGAATTTTCTTTTTATTACCATCTTTGTATGTGTTCGAAATAGGATCATCTGTGAATTCTCTCGTTTAACTCGGTAGACTGCAAATGCGGAATGTCCAAGATATGAGCTGTTATGGTGATTTGTCAATTTATATTCTGCGTCCAACCACCTTGTGACTAAACATGTGGCAAATTGTCTTCAGAGAAGTTTATGAAATTGATTTCTCTTAAGAAAAGTGAAAATTTCTTGTTATGTTGGATTCATACACACAGTGATTTGGCCATCTTGAGGCTGTTATCAATTACATATATGTGTCTTTGTCTGGTCCGGTTTTGAATGCAATGCTCTATTTGTGTCTAATATGCGGCAAAGTTTTAGGGCGGTGTTATTAACCATAATGTTTTTAATTTAAAAAATTGCTTTGCACATGTTAAATGTAGGATCAACCCTTTCCTCTCAACTTCTTTATCATAATCATATACCAGTATTTAATATTTATTTATGTATATATTTGAAATAAGATCATCTTTGCATTTTATATATAATTATATAACCAGGTTGGCTATAAAACCAGTTTGTCTAGGGTTTGAATCGCCATGGTGAGTTCTGTTTTTTTTTTTAATATGTATATTTTTCCATCATCTTGTGACTAAACGCAAAGTACACACTCCCCTGAATAGTTTAATATGTCACAGATTTCTTTATAAAAAAAAATTCGGCGATTTTACTATTATATTGACTTAAGACCCACAGGGATGAAGCCATCCTGTCGTTATTATCGATTACGTGTATGTGTCTCTTCGTTCGCCCACAATGCTATACCTGTATTTTTCATCAGTGGGCAACAAAAGTAAAACTGGAACTGAACCACTGTGTTCTAACTCTTTCATTTTTTTATCAACTATTTATGTGGTTATGTAATAATTCCAAGTAAGATCAGTTATGAATTGTCTGCACATTTTTCTCAGTTGATTGTGAATGCGGTATGTCCAATATTATAGCTGTCATGGTGATTTGTCAATTGTTTTTTTCTATTTTTCTGCTAAGTTGTGTCTGAACACAAGGTAAAGTGTCCTAAGAAACAGCTATGGAACTAGTTTCTATTTAAAAAAGATAAATTTTGTCATTTTATTGGTTCTAGACACTCAATGATGTGGCCATCTTGTGGCTGTTACCCAATAGCATATACGTGTCTTTGTCTGTGAGTTGTTTTGATTGCAATTCACTATATGCCGCTTGTGCATAACAAAGTTCTAGGGCAGTGTCTATGTCTGTATAGCATCAAGTTTATGATCACGAAACGCTTATAGTTCATAAAGTACTTAAAATCGACCATTTTCCTTTATTTTTTCAAATATTTGCACTTAATTTTTATGTATAATAAGATTATTTGTGAATTTTTTGTATTTGTAGCTCTGGTGATATGAATTGGGAATGTGGGCGGTTTGAGTTGTCACAGGAGACTCAGATATTTTCTGATATTCGATCTCAACTTGTGACTTGTGTTTAACATTTTTCTTTGAAAACTTTAGAATTTGCATATCATTTAATCGCCGTGGTACTTACTTTGTGTTCCTCTGACTTCAAAGACTCTGCGCCGACAATGTGGCGCCCTGTTTTCTGTTTATGGTCATGGACATTATGTTTCTCAACAACATCTTTCAATTGGTGCTTTAGCTGGGCCCTTAGCCCCCCTGATTTTGTATCACTGAGATGATGTATATGAAAGAAATATCTTAATGTGAAACTTTAATGGGTTAATGAATAAAAAATGAAGTAAATTATTCAGTTTTTTAATATTTTTGTTTTTTTCCTGATCTATGTCTGAATAATGAGCAGTAAAGAGCATGTGTGAAATGTGGAGTTTGTTTAAAAATAATGTTTTTCCTGTTATCCTTTAAATTTGGTGTGTGCACTTTACAGGCAAAACTTGATATCAATCATTCTCACTCAACTTTCCTTTTCCTTTTTATTACCATTTTTTAATGTGTTAATCAAAAATATATGTTTGAAGTATTATCATCTATGAATTCTCTATGCGCTTTTAACTCGGTAGACTGCGAATGTGGAATGTCCAAGATTTTAGTCATTGTGGTTTGTCAAGTTACATTCTCTGTCCAACTACCTTGTGACGAAACATGAGGCAAATTGTCCTTGGAGAAGTTTTTCAAACTGATTTCCACTTAGAAAAGAGGAAATTTCTTGTCATATTGGTTTCAGACCCACAGTGACTTGGTCTTGTGGTTGTTATGCAAAGATAGTATGTAAGTGTCTTTGTCTGGTCTTGTTTTGAATACAATGCACAACATTGTATATTTGGCAACTATGCTGGAATATTCTAGGGCAGTATTACGAACCTTAAATATTTTAGTTTTAAAAAATTGCATTATACATTGTAAATGTGGGATTAAGTGTTTCCTCTCAACTTTTTCATCACTATCACATAATGTGTCTTACTGGTATTTAATATGTATTTACGCATATATTGAAATAAGATCATCTGCCCACGCCATGTATATGTAACCAAGATGGCAGTAAAACTGGTTTGTCCAAGGTTTGAATCGCCATGGTGAGTTCAATTTTTTTACATATGCTTTTCCACCATCTTGTGACTAAACACAAAGTCAACACCCCAAAATAGTTTGAGTTACTGATTTCTTAAAAAAAATACAGTGAATTTGCCACTATATTGATTTCATTAAGACCTCACAAGGATTAAGCCATCCTGTCATTATTATCAATTGCATGTATGCCCCTTTGTCTGTCTCTTCATTTGCCCGCAATGCTTTACATGTATTTTTCATTTGTGGGCATCAAAGGTAAAACTTGAATTGAACCCCTGTGTTCTAATTTTCTTGCTTTTTATCAACTATTTATGTGTTTGTTTTTTAGTTCAAAGGAAGATCATTTATGAATTATCTGTAGGCTGAACTTTGTTCACTACAAATGCAGAATGTCTAATATTATAGCTGTCATGGTGATTTTTTAATTGTTTTTTTCTATTTGTCTGCCACATTATGTCTGAACATGAGGCAAATTGTTCCCACGAAGATTTAGGGAACTGACTTTGCTTTAAAAAAGAGGAATTCTGTTGTTATATTGGCTTTAGACACAGTAATGTGGCCCTCTTGTGGTTTGTTATGTAACTGTATATTATGTGTCTTAGTCTGCATTTCCTTTTAAGTGCAATGCTCCATATGCCGCCATTCAATAATGAAGTCTTAGGGCGGTACCTTAAATGTTGAGCTTCTGATCACGAAAAGTCCATGCTCACAAAGAACTTACAACCAACAATTTTCTTTCACCTTTTTAAGATCAATCGCTTATTTTTTTTATGTATTATAAGATTTTTTGTGAATTTTTTTGGATTTTTGGAACAGGTGACATGAAATAGGAATGTCGGCGGTTTGAGTCATCACAGGAGACTTAGATATTCTCATATGTTTGTTCCCAACGTGTGACTTGCGTTTAACATATTTATTTGAATACTATCCAATTTATAAATATTCAAACTGTTCTAATGAGGCCTTAAACTGCTCTCCAGAAAGTAAAATTTGCTTATCATTTAATCACTGTTACTGCAGTACCTAATGTGTTTCTCTGTCTTCAAAGATTGTGTGCCGACAGGGTGGCACCCTGTTTTCTGTTTATGGTCACCTATCTCGTTAACATCCTATTCAGTTTTTTATGTTTTCGTTTTTTCTAATTTATGTCCAAATAAAGTGCATGTGGGAAAGGTGTGGTTTTTTTAAAAGAATCGCTTTGCTTTTTTGTTCAACTCTGAGATGCCACATTAACAGTAAATCTAAAGTTTACGTTGATGAATCAATCGTAACTCTTAGTAAATGTGTTTTAGGTAGAATTTGTTGTTTCAGTGCATCATAAGTTAAGTGGGGTTTAAGACAAAGTAACAGCTGAAGTTTAAATCATTAGCAACAGTTTGGGGTCAAGCATGAAACAGAAACAGTTTGTAAGCACGTAGTGACAAAAAATCTGAGGTCTGCGTTTATCTCAGTCGACTATTCTGTCATCCTCAATTTGTCTCATAACTTATTACGTTTATATTATTGTATCAAACACAACGATTATATGAAATACATACATCTGAACTGCGGTTATGAAACGTATATGTGCACGATCCTCGCAGTAAAGCACTATTTAAGCAATATAATTATGTATTTCTTATCATCTTACGGGTTTACGACTCGCAGAGGTCAGTGGTTCGAATCCCATACAGGCCTGAATTTTTTCAGGTCTGATTTTCACTATTGCTTAAATAGTGCTTTACTGCAAGGATCATGCACATTTACATATATTATTATATATTATTATATATTATTATCAACCAATATTAGCAATGCCAACCAATGTTTACAAGCATTCATCAGTCAAAAACTAATACTAAGTTACAATTTTTAAAAAATTAGTATTTTTTGGTTCCCTATTTAGTGATTTTATTGCTGCAAATTCAGTAGGTATGAATGAAACAGATTCTTGGCACAAGATATTCTTTGGAAAAGTGTGAAAAGGGGTAACAGAGATAGAAAAGTAATTGAGGATAACTGTTTACAATAGAGTTACAGCACAAAGCACTTTTCTAAACTTTAATTGATATCAATGCAGTTATAATAAAGCGTGCAGTTAAACCTTTAACTCCCGTGAGTAACCAAGACAGATTTCCTCCTTATAATACCAATACAGGTATCAACGAACACTTTTCATTCCACTAATTTATTCGTGTTTTTGTCATTGCCATGTTACCACCAATAACGTAGCTTTATTTCCTGCCTTTAAAAGCACGCACAACCCACAATTCCTCTATTCGCTCCAATGAAGGGCTAACGCTTGAAACATCAGCTTTTATAATCGTAACAGTGGCCAATTTACCATTTCAACTTTGTTGATATATTCAAATTATTTCAATGTCAAGCAGACAAGTGATGAGAATAAATATATCTTATTAGATGTTTTGTTGTGTAGTATTGCTGAGTATTTTTAAGAGTTGTGCTGTATTTTGACGAGCCAGTAGGGTGAGTCAAAATACAAATAACGAGTAAAAATACTCAGCAATACTACACAACAAAACATGTAATAAGTTATTTATTATCCAACACGCCAAATTGTTATTTCAGTGCGGGCGAATTTCGTGGATATTTATTTACAGGGAGTGCGTGACAGAAGTATGCAAAGTGGAACGGAATTGGCGTGTTGTCGTGTTGCTGTTTCTATTTTCTTCAATAAAATGAAGAAATTTCCTGGTCGTCTAGCTGCTTTTCTTTGCTCGATTCATCAAGTAAACGTGGATCTATATTTGCCAGCCATTCCGACTCTTCTTTGTCATCCAAATTGTCTGCCATTTTTTCTTTTTGTAACTTCAATTCAATTCTTTGCTTGCACAATGCAAGAAAACCTGTTTAACTGATACTCTGGAGTACAATTACCGCATGATATTTGTACTCATCTATGGTGTTATTTGTACTCTACAGACTGTAGTTGGTTAATAAAGAAAAATATCGATCGGGGCATCAGTAGTTGATCCAATATCAAATTCTCCAAACTAACATAGTAAGAATTGTATGGCAGACAGTAAGGAGAATACCTAAATGAGATTTTTAGTGGGTTACACCTAGTAGTCCATTATTTGCATGTGGCAACTAGGAGTGTCAGTAAATCTACTTCCTCTACTGTAGATGGGGTGTTAGTCCATAGCAGGTTACCCCCTGTAAGCCTTCCTGACAGATTGCGGCAATCCTCTCAAACTCCTGAGTGAAGAGAGGCTGTGAGAGTTAGTTGTCTTGCCCAGGAGCAAAATCAAATGACCCAGCCAGGTCTCAAAAGCAGATTTCCCAACACAGAGGTCTGATGAAGGTCAATGGCTGAAACATCAGCTTTAGAAACCCTATCCAGTGGCCAATTAACAACTATTCACCGAAGTGGAGGTGGTTAGTGGTGGATATTTGCTGAGCCGCAAAGCAGCGAGCTAAATATCCACCACTAACCACCAACACTGAGGTGAATAGTTGTTTAAGTATATACTAAAACAGTGAGATAATATACACCACCAAAAATTGATTTGAGTGATTTCTTTGCTTGTCACGTATGCATACCAGGACACCATTTTTTCCCCGAGTTGCTCAGAGATAAATAGCGAAGGATATTTGGAGTTTGACTTGCCAATCAGAGTGTGCCTTCAATGCTATCCACTGTTTTAGTATATACTAATTTACATTATTAACTCAGTTGATATAACCAAATTATCTTGTAATACCCTCACCAAACTAGCACCACCATTTTCTATAGAAACTTACCCCCTTCTATCAATGCATAGTCCAGCCAGCTTCTTAATCCTTAGAATACCATGTTATTGTACTAATAATGCTTCCTTTTTTCCTACTCTCTTTGAATCCTTCCAAGATGGACTACCGGGAGTGTAATTTTGGACCCTCATGCACCTGTGATCATCGGCCAAGCCTAGTTCATGGTACCTCGCCCAATTTTCCATCACCAAATCTCAGAGGGAGTGAACCACTGACACTCACATCACCTCCATGTGCCAAGAAGGAACATACTGAGAACAATCTGAGAAAAAAGGCAAGAGGTGAGGGTTTGTGATGAGCCTGTACTGGCATCTTAGTGCTGTGATCAGGACTCAAATAATCAACAAATGTTTGAGGAATAATTTGAAATTTTTTTTTGCTTAGGCAACTTGCACTTATGTCGAATCTTGGGCTCCTCTCCTAATGATGATGATTTTTTTATTAATAATGTTATAGTTATAATTTAAGCAATGCCTCTCTCGTGCTTAGCACGCGAAAATAATTAATATTTTGCTCTTTTGCCTTCCAGCGCTCGAAGCTGCGGCCATTTTGGTCACCATTGCATGGCGAGTGAAAAATATATTTGGTGACTAAAATTTCGACAACAGATTAAAAAAAGATATAGGAAGACTTGAAAATTTTCCGATCTGAGGTCGAACTATCAAACAAACAAATGTCAGTATCTCCTGTCTTTATCTTTTTAATTCCCCTTTCTTCGTTCGTAAATTAAACTTCCAGATCGCATTAATCGAAAATGAGTGCCGATCAAGTCAAAGAAACCGATTTCGTTGGAAGAAATTTCATTTAATAGCGAGTCTAACATTTAAGTCTCACCATCAACTTTACCGTAAGAAGTATGACGACTAAGTATCAACTGATTCAAGGTGTTATTAACAATAGTTTTAATACCAAGAGTTCAGCTTACTTCAAATGAGAGATGTTTCTCAGCTGGGCAATCGACCGAAATCTTATTAATTTGGTCTTTGCAACATTGTTGTAAATCGTTTCTGCCACAAGAAATTGGAGTCTCTTCATCCTTTTAACCGTTATTACAATCTTTCAAATCAGTAAGCGAGTGAACGCATGAGCCCTGATTTTTTCTTCTTTCTTTGATCAGTTCACCCTCTCCCGGCGCCATATTGGATTAGTGACTGTGCATACACGAAAACGAGGCTGGGATTAACCTTGGACGCGGCGGTTCTCTCAATCAGCGATCTCCTGAGCTATATGCATTCGTATGCACTTTTTAATGCGAGTTCTCCCTTCAAAATTGTTCACAAATACAAAGATATTGAGATTTCCTTGTTAGATGACATCCAGAAACTCAAATCAAAAGATCTCAGGGCGATTTTAAAGTCTAATTCAGAATCTACGGGTGGAATGAGAGCCGTCTTGGCGATGAAAGTTTATGCTTTGCCGATGCGTCGAGTAGTGGAGAAAACCGAGAAGACCTTCCCACAGATATCCAGGACCTAAAACAAAACTAGAGCGGTTTCACATATGAAGCAAAGGTTTTATTGGTAAGGATTTCAGCCCTTAGATGGTCGATTGGTCGTTATTATTTACCCGAGATGAATTCCATTCAGCTCTACAACTACTTCAAAATTCTATCAGCTTTTCTGCAAAGGAAACGTGAAAAAACCTTGAGATTAAAGTTCTTGAAAACAAAACTTATGCAAGGGCAAGTGTTCTTCCCCTTGATGAAGAAACGCCTAACAGAGCTATCTCGAATTCTCACCTAACTGTGATGAGTACTCGCAACGTGTACTTGCCCTGCTGGCCTCGGTCTTCTAGGAAAAGGAAAATACAACCCCATCGGAGAAGTGCTGTTTGCCAAAAGGAAGCCCTTTTTAGCAACAAGATTGGACAGAATTATAACAAACCTACTTACCCAAGAAAATGGGGTATACAAATTTTGAAAATCACCTCTAAGCAAAGTGGGCATGAGAGTTGAAAATGCATGAAAGAGTGAAACATTCTTTTTGGAAAAATGTTGTGATGAAACAATAAGACTGAAAAGATATGATTATTTTATTCAAGTTCAGGGCCAAATTTATGTTGCTTCAGACTTAGATATCAAAGGTATTCATGCTGTTTTGTACTTTGAGGGTGAAATGCCTCCTATCTAAGAGAAAAAGTTTTTGGATAGCCTTCACTGGAATCAAGAACTTTTGTCCAGGGCTCTGTGTCCTGAAATGCTAACCAAATGGGTAGAAAAAGGCAAACTTTTGTATGTCCATGGTGGGTGGCAGCCATTCAGCCAATATTCATGGCAATTGAAAGTGTAGCAAACATATTGTTTGGTTCGTATTTTTGCTCCTTTTTTTCTTTTTTTATGGGGGGAGGGCAGGGGCGACCAAATATTTTTCTGTGGCGACCATTTTACAGTTGAAGGTCCCCAAACAGCAACTTTTATTTTAAAGAAGAGCTTGAAGCCTTGCTTTCCCTTCCTCCTTTGCTCACTTCATTGGTTTTGCAGCAGAGGGATTTTTGGGAACTAGGGTTCTTTTCAACTCAGTGTCACTGAATCAGCAGAAAATTGTGGATAATGATACAGATGTTGAACTGTCTTTCAACAAGGAGAAGTGAAAGATGCTTGTATCACTCTGAAAAGGAGACAATATATTGTGCATCTTTAGTTGTAAATCTAAAAAAAAAGCCATACAAATTCACATTCCTTGACCTTAATAGTTTGATTAAGAATGAAAAAAAAAAACAAGGGTAACACCTTTTAAAATTTATGTTACCCAGCTTTCGAAATCTCATGTCAATGTAAATACATTGGTTTGCCATATTTATAATCTCTGGTTGTACTTGCATGGATTACCAAGAAAACAAACTCTCCAGGGTGGCCACCATGCAAGAATTCTGACTTTCCACACCCCTCGACATATTGACCTCTTCAAATCAATAAATTAAGTACATGCTCTTCTACAGATAATCCAAAGCTGGATTTTTACCACATCCCTAGTCCAGTGGGAAACTGGCTCTTTTACTCTGAAGTGTTATAAACTACAACTTTTCTAGAACTGTTGAATCCCGATAACTTGAACCCTCACTAACTCAAAGCAATTTTCATTTTACTTCAGGTCATTCTCTTGTAACTTGAAACACCGCTGTTTATACATGAAAAATCAAAACATAGTGTGCTGCAGTCCAAAACATTTACGTTACACTGACTTACAGCCCCTCGCACATGTTTTCGCCGCGACACTACGAAGACAGCAGAAAATGATAAACATCTCACAATTATTTAAGTATTGTGCGCGATTTGAAGAAGTTTTCCTCGCAGAAATATCTTGATAAGTATGATTGGTGCACTATAAAACAAAGGGGAGATTTTTTTCTTGAAGAGAAAGCATTTTACCGTTTTAATCAGCAAATTGCGTAGATCAGAAGATATCACCTTTTCAGTACTTGCCGTAAGTAACGCTACAAAAGACGATAACCATCTCAAAATAGTTTCACAGTGGCATCCACCGACGTATAGTTGAAATCAAAACTCTTCCTCGCAGAAATATCTCAATAGACGTGATCCGCAAATCATATAAGCTTTGAGGAGAGCATTTTACTGACTGAATCGGCGACTTATGCCAATCGAGGTCGCTAAATTTGCGAAGCGAGGAAGCTGCGAAATACGATACGATACAATACGTTATTTGATAGAAAGATGGAACGGAGGAACTGTGGATGGCGGAATATTCTAAGAAGCGGAATGACGGAAAATATCCCAAAACAAAGTCTCAAAAAATGGAATTGCAATGAAAAAAAATCATTTATAATTAACTGGCAAAATTAAAAGAAGCATATATATGTCATCATTGTTCGAGCCAGAGGATAAGGGAACTGTGAGGCTTTCAACTTAGCCCATTTAAATTATTATTTTATTACTATTTTTGTCATTATTATTATAATTGTAAATATTCTTCTTTGTCACCATTTAATTATTTTTGGAATGTCAATTACACAATAAATTCTTGAATCATCTCATATAGAACAGGATACTCATAAAAGTGTGGGCTGCAGCAGGTTTTCTGTTGTGCATGTGTGACAAATATTCTGCAACACTACCTTCTAGCATCATTATAAAACCTCTAATTCATTTCAATGCCTCCAAAAAGTGTACAGTACCAGCGGCCACATGCAGTCTTTGACAATTTATTTTATTGTTTCAGTTACCAGTGTTGGCGCATATGACTGCCGAATGTGTGAAAGGGTGTACCAGACTGAAGAGGAACTGGAGAAACATCTGCTTAACCATGCTGAACATCGCCCCTACAAATGTCCTCAGTGTCAAAAAGGATTTAAACAGCCTTGCCATCTGAATCAACATCTTCGAACGCATACAGATGAGAGGCCATTCCCTTGTGAGGTGTGCCGCAAATCCTTTAAGCAAGCTTGTCAGCTTAAACAGCACATGCGGCTCCACACAGGAGAGAAGCCTTATCATTGCTCCCAGTGCAATCGTTCTTTCAAGCAAGCTAGCCAGTTAAACCAGCATGTGCGCCTCCACACTGGAGAAAAACCCTACAAGTGTAGTCACTGTGACAAGACATTCACACAAGCTAGCCAACTGCGATCACACAAGAAGACCCATGATCCTAAACCTGAGAGGAAGTCCATGTCAAAAAAGCCGAAGGCAGTCACCCGAGGTGCAGTGGTTTTGCCTACTTTTACCACCAAGGTCTCTTCACAGTCCATGTTGTATCATCAGAAACAACCAACCTTCAGTCCAACTTTAAAAATGGATCCACCATTTATTGGAAACTTCAAAAGTGCACCACCATTTGGTACAGGTATGTCTCAGGTATGTCACATGCGAGAAGTACCAGTTTCCTCTATGACGCATGACTTTATGGGATAGATCAACCTAGGAGCCTTAATTTCCTTATGTATTTCCAATGCTGACAAGCAAAAAAACATGTGATAATTACAAGGCTGTGCTCTTCATATACATTTTGCATTCATATACAAGATTTCTGTTCAGACACTTAAAATCATCAAACAACAATTGAATTTTGGTGTCCATTCTGAACCCACAAACCAGACAGATCTTTGAACAGCAAGAATATATCTAGAATCACAAAATCATTTAATCATTTCTAGTAGTTTGCAGCAAGAGAAATCAACCAAACTTGTCCAAACAAAAGTTTAGATTACAGCCTTGAATGCAGAGATTGTTAATAATAATAATTGTTCTTGTCAATGAATATTAAATTATTGCAGTTTTATATAGCTCATGATAGACTTACTACAGCCTGGGATGACAGTGAGTATGCAAGCATTTTCTGAAATTATTCAACAAAGGGACAAGTAATGAAAAGTGAAAGCACCTATGAAAAAATGAGGAAAATACATGTACTTGTAAAAGTCATGTAACATTTAAGAAAGCTTAAATCTTTTCAGTCCTTAAAAAAGATCCCCTCACATGTAATAGTGTACTTTTCATGGCCAGGAAAATAGTTCCATCCATCGAAATGCTTGCATGCACATTGTTCTTTCAGGTTTTTCTGCATGAGTTATGGTAATAAAATTACCATGTAGAGCTTTTTCTAAGCAAGATGAATAATTCCTTTATATAAATATATTCCATTGGTGTAGTGTAGCCTATGTGGCATGCATGTTGGATGAGTTGTCTTACAGAACTTAGAGAGATGGGTATTTAAGGTATGCAGGGTGTGGCTGTTATGACTGAGAACAATGGTCAGCTGTTGACATTGAAGACCTTTTCAGGAGAGTATTAATGGGGTTAACCAAGAGGGGTTTCACAGACTCTTTTAATTTCTTTTACCTGGGATTTTCAGTAACATCCCATGTATAGAGTTCAAGTTGTATACTTCAAAATGAGTCTCTCAGTTAGTTTGCAAGACAAACACTAATGCACAAGATTTGGCACCCATAGCCCCCTTTGGGATGCAATGTGATCAATTGACACACCTTTATTTCATCAATAAACTTTAGTGTAATCTGTCTCTGATTGGCTTGTTCTTCTCATAAAAAATAAACTCTTAATTGTTGATTACATGAAAATCTAACCTTATCTGAAATACCTATGAAACCTGTCAGTTTTCAAGAAATTTTGAATTCTGTTATTTGCGAAAAAATTATTTTTTACACTGCTCACTGATGATGCCCTTGCACCATTGAAACTCTCCTGAAAAAACTTAGCCCATCAAGTACTAACATTTCTGATGCTGTCCCCTCGCAGAATAAGCACATAGACAGACTAGATATCAGGGTCGTGCATGCAGCTTTGATTTAGTTCTTGAAATATTTTTGCATCATTCAGGGTTCCTAGAAAATGTGATTTACAGTGTTGCTCTAAGCTGCAACTATTTTAGCCTCAAAAGCAACTAGAAATACATTTCTTTTTTTTTTTGGTCAAGTTTAACTGAGGCAAGCAGTTTCATAAGATGTTGCATGAAGCTGCCATACTTTTCTCTTTGAAAACTCTACTTTTGGCAACCAATCTAAGATTTAAATTCACCAAATGGCCTCTTCCAGAATAAGTTCAGCTTGGAACCCTGAATGACTGAAGCTACCATTGCAAAGTAATAAATGGAAGTTGGAAAACAGCTAAGACATACCTGAGAGCTGTTACATGTGAACTATTCACATGTAACAGTAGCACCCAGAAATACAAGTTTAGTCTCCAGATATTTTTTAGAGTTTTGAGTACACAATGGAGGAAATAGCCTAAGTTTAAGAGGACTGAAATCGTGAGATTTCTGCATTTTTCCTCCAAGAAGTTTACAGAGCACATCTAGATGATGAACTGGTGTTTTTAATTATTTTGTACATCAGGGCAGTTGTTATGTATTGTTAGTGCTGGTACACTTGTGTACAGTAATGTCAGTGATGACTCAAAACTATTTTTTTTTTTAAACCAATATTTGATATTAGTTGTAACGTAAAATTTTGAGCAGTTTCAAATTTAGTGTTGATATTTGATTGGAGAAGTTACCAAATTTGTCATGAGAGGCTGGTGGATTTATGTAATAATTTACATTGCAGTAAATTTCACTTCTAATTGTTCAGAACATTAATGATACCATCATCTGACAAGCCTATGAAACTCAACAATATGATCAAAAGGCACAATACTAGATGAGTTTCTTCTCAACCCCAGAATTCCAGTTTTGCAACAGTATTATTCAAAGCTTCAAAGCCCAAAGCATGATGCTGCCAAGGATGTCCAGGTTTAGAAACACTAAATTGGACACTGCTCTGTAGAGACACTAATAATTTAGTCATGAGAGATTAGAATGTGTGAATAGTTTGTAGATATATAAATATGCTAAGTTATAGAAGTGTGAGTTAAATTAATTTATCAATTTTATAGTTACCGTAAGTTATTATTTTGAGGGTAGCCAATACCTTTTTCTCGTATGTGTCTGGAGACAATAAATCCAAATGAGGCAGAAGCGTACATGAATATAAAGGATTAAAATACACCATACTAGCATTCAATAACATGCATAAGCTAGTAGCATGGATACCATGCAGACGGAAATAAATTATAAGGCAATATAAGGTGGTGTGTAAAACATACCAGTAAGGTACCATCTGTAGTATCTTCTTGGTGTTCGTCATGTATTAATCAACTTATGGAGTGCACGTTGGCAAATAAAGCGAAACCTTTTTTAGATCTGAAACTATAAAGCTCTGAAAGGATTTTAGACTTGAAGAGCTAGCATTAAGCTAAAGACAGATGGAGGCAATCTCTCAATCTGATTGGCCAAAATTAATTTTTCTTGATAGTGTATCTTTATTCTAAGGAGTAGGCTGAAGTATGACTTTTAGTTTCCTCATTTACCGAAAAGAATGGCTCTGTCAAAATCCACAACTTTGTAGGTATCAATTACTGTGATTCCATTTGATTGTTCACAGCTTTACTTTCTCTTTTAATGCTGGACTGCAAGGAAAGCAAGGTTGATTGCATTCAGTTTTCAAATAGCTCAATAAAATGATCAAAGAAAAATACAGGAAAATACCAAATATTCGAAATATCTAACTACAAATTATCAGGCATGTAGCTGTTCTTATTGTAGTAGCTTGACAAGTAAGAAAATTTAAATTTTAAACATCTTTTTTCTTGTTGATGTTCTTCTACTGACAGAAGTAGAAAGTTGCAAAAACTACCTCTCACCAGAAATTTGAGTCCTCAAATGAAAAAAAAAATTGTTCCTGCAAAGTACATCTTGTCCACTAGCACTGGAAAGGCTGTGAGCTATCTTTGGGGCTGAAAATATTCCATAACAAGTTCCAAGGAGGGTTTATGTAGGAGGCTTTTAGAGAATCCAACATACATTGTGTTATCTAACCATTCTGTAGCAGCCTTAAGTCCTAGAAAACACTAACTGAGCTTTCTTTAAGATACAAGGTCTGGAAATGTTTCATAACCTTCAGCTAATGCCTTCCAAGTTAAGCTTTTATTGGTTTCTTCCATTAATACTGCTGCATGGTGATCACATTTTGATTTTGCCAAATTTCTGTACTTGCAACACTGTTCAAAAATGACAATAATTATCTTGACTACATTCCCTTGTTACTGGAAAAAAGTAGGTTACATCTGTAGTGATGGCAGTAGGAAACAACACACTTCTAATTCTGACAGTGTGAGTGTTTGTAATATATTTCAAAATTGAAACAATTTTCTCTTAAGTAGCAGAGGACAGTTTCTACTTCCTTTAGCATATCATCTTGCAATAATACCAGATCTAAGAATGAAATTTTATGGACTTGAACATTTTTGTTTTGGTTTAAGTAGATTTTGATCTTTATTTGTAGAAAAACATATATATCTTCAGAGTATCCTCTGACTTATTTTCAACAATGCCACTTTAAGCAACAGTTCTTTTAACAGATGTTGGTTGAGCTGTCACATGATGCCTTCCTTTCAACATCATTATCATCATACCTGTGTGTCTCACCGGCAGAGACTTCTTTACAAGGAAAAAGCATTCCACCACAGCCCAACTAACAGCTGGGTGAAAGGATTTCTGTATCAGGTAAACTAACCAATTGCTGAGACATAGACAGCAACAGCCATGCTGCCTAGCCTGCTGGTGGCCTTCTGACAGTGTTACCTGACATTTTGTAACTGTGGTTGCTATTGTAACTAAGTGTGACCTTTACAGTTAAAATCATTTTATCTCATGAGAAAAAATGATGTGATAAAACTTGTGTGCAGTTAGTAACTCATTATTTTGCAACATGTTTATTAGCTCATGAACATGTTCTCACCTGTTCACAAAAGCTGTTACTTGTTTTATGCAACTCTTCGCTTACAAAGTTCAAGTCTGAAGCATTATTGTTATTATTTTTGTTTTGTTTTTTATGTTCTTTTTGTTTGTTTTTTCCATCATTACTATTTTCAAGAAGAGATTTTTAATAGCTCTTTCATTTGATACTGTCAATCATGCTGCTCTTAGGGACTAATGGAGGAAACCAAATATGTGATCTTGTGTATTAGAGCAGAGATGTGGAGCATATTTTTTTTTTTAACCTTCGGGATATTCTTTTTCAACCTTTTGCTATTCTTTTCTCAATTTTATTTGTAAGCCTAACCCTCTACAATCTTTCTTAAGAGTGTAAGGGTTGTATATTAGTTTCAGCTGCTAAAAAGACAAACTTATGAACCATATATTCCAAGTCTTACTATATTATCAATGCTATTAGTTAAAAAATTATGATTATGATGTTTTGTTCAGATCTTGTACTCAATTTACCAAGAATTTGGTCCTGTTTTGTTTTAGTCTGTAGTATAATGGCTAGTTAAGTTATTTGTTTTCCTTGAAGAGATATAGATGTGTGTTAGAGATATTTATTTTTGGTTTGTAGATAGATACAGGTGTAGGAATGTTTTAAACTCCTGATAACATATTGTGTACATAACTAAAATTGTTGTAACAAGATAAGAAGGTCCAATACTCATTATTGTCAACATAACAGGTCCAAAAAAAAAAACAACCTATGAATTCAGTAAATAATTTGACGTTCTACTATGTAATGTTTGTGAATCAAGAGTGAAGTTAATGAGGAATAAAACACTGGCCTCTCATGTGGCACCACTTGGAAAATGTGACATTATTTTGTTAGATGTCTTTTTAAAACCTGTTCAATGCACAATGTCTCCATACCGCTCTTAAGGTACTGTTTTGAAAGGGAGAATTTGTTAAATGACCAAAGTTTCTGAGGTTAACGATCATTTCCTTCATTCTCATAATCTTTTAAAAATGATTCAGCAATATTATCGTAAGGAGAAATTAGATGCTGGTCACTCCGAGAATCTAGGGTTAGGGTCAGGGCATTTAGAGGGAATCAGACCTGTTGGGGCTTTTTACTACGGGTCTGAGACCAAAATTCTTGCGACATGATCGCATTCTATTGCTTAACCAAATGTATTTGCAATTTACCTAACTTAACTGACTCCCCACGTTATTTATGCTTAAAGGCTCATTTTCAACCGAGATGCCTTGCGCGCCCAGATCATTTTTCATATATGAAAAATACGCTATTTTCCTCGAAGTTGCGGAATCGCTTTGATATCTTCTTCCATCTTACTAATTAGGGCTTTCAAAGTTCCATCTTGAATCATGTGCGAACAACAAACTATTCGTAATATCCATATCAGTAAATAGTTTTTAATTCTTACATGTATGACAGTGAAAAACGTCATTTGAAAAGTTGATGCCGCCGAAGAAGCGGTCTAGAGGAAGGCCGGGTCTGCCCGGCTCGGCAAAGGTTATTCGACTTCGAGAGTCTGTGTATGATTTATGGAGGGCAAGAAAAACAACAATGGGTTTCGGTAACACTACAGACAGTGCTTTTGCAGAAGTAAGAATAATTATTTGACTGATTTTTACTTGAGATCCTGAGATATGTATCTCATTTATGTAAGTCATTATTCTATAATTGAAATGCGTAAAGTAAATCAGTTTTGACCAATATTGGTTATTTGTTTATATTTTATTTAGTGTTGAAGCCGAACAATTTCCTTCAACATCAAGTAAGCTTTTTACAAGTTTTATACACAGACTCTATTTATGATTTTTCAGTCTCAAATATTTAGCTGCAAATTTGTTTACTGTGTTCTTCACCAAATCTTTGTTTTTCTTTTTAATAGTGTTTGTGAATGACTATCAGAGTTCGCCATTTAACAATAGCGCGGTTCCAAAACAAAAACAAACGACTGCAAAGGATATCGGATGAAAATGGGCCTTTGAGTGTTTAAAAGAAAAAATTCCTAGGATTCCCCGCCCCATCAGAAATTCCTGGATTCGCCCCTGAAAATGCATTTTTCGACACTTTCTAGCTGAGGGACTCATCAGAGTCAAAATATCGCGTTTGAACCGTTCCTGCAAAAGCGCTCGCTATGCTTTAGCACCCTAACATCAGCATTTCAATTCTCTGCACTGTTCTATCTTCGTTTCATTCAGCAATGACAAGGAGAATTTACTTAAATTTGAAAAGCTTTTAGTTTGCAATCATTTTCAAAATCTCGTGAGCCTAATGTTTGATTCAGCTATTACCTTGTACCACTAACAGAGAAGCGAGAACCCGCCCTTCAATCTCCTACAGCTTTGGCTCCTATCCTCCTCCTTCCCATAAATAAGTGATAAACTGGAGATTGATCATTGCGAGATGTTCCCACATTGGCATTTTGTTACCCTTTTCCGCTCTTTTCCCGGCTTGGCATTCCCGCACCCGGTCCCCCCTTTACGCATGTGACATCGGGCCGGTAACATTAGTCACACAAGCATCATTTGATGCCAGCGTGACTTATGTTACGTTTTTTATGTTTAAGGAAAATTTTTTTTATGTTTATGTTACGTATGTCAGGCCAGTTAAAAATTTGTATTGTGACATCCTTTGCTCCTTTTTGACCCCGTCATTCATAAGATAGGGCGTGGCGGCTGGCCATGCGTTAACAAGCCCTACCCGCATTCTTTTGTTTGCTTTTGTCGCGTGCAGACGTCTCTTGTTAAGGAGGAAGATCCGTTACAGGCTTACCTAAGATGTCGCTTTTTTTTTTACCCCGTCTGTTCCCCTCTTCAGCACGCAAAAGATAAATACCACTGCTCGTAATCAAATAGGCCCGCCTAGACCGTTTATAGCTTTGAAAAGAAAAACAACGCCTGGTTTTATATTCTTGGAAACTTTTAGCGGGAAGTGTGACTTACCTCTTGAGAACCTGAACCTTTTTCAAATGATAATAAAGGAACTCAGATTTTATGTAACGCTAAGGGTTCATCACTCGATAATATATTAAACAAAAACAATGAACACCTAAAAAAAATTACAACAACTAAAATTTCAAAACAACTAAATAAATTTTCGGACCCTAATTCTAACGAGTGTACGAACCTGCACCCAACTAATTGCCCCGCGAAATGATTGAATCTATATCCAGTGTCATATCAAAAACAACTACAGTCTTTGGCGCTGTGCATACTCATACAGCTTATGAATACAAAAGGTGACCGCTGGAGCGCTTACATGTCGCATAAATCGGTGGCGGTCTCATAAATCTACTGGGTGTTATAATGTTGATTTGTATTTCGCAATTTGCGCTCTAGTTCGCCGAATTTTTTCTTTCCTTTGACGGGTGTAGAATTAAATGGCACCCCAGATCGCAGATTAAAATTCCGACGGTCGTAAAGTGCTTGGCGACGAAATTGATATACGGAAGTCTTAAGGCGAAGATCAGCACAAATGGTCTCGTGGGTCCAAAGTCCGGGAACAAAATTGTGAGGCCGGTTTCCTATGTTGAATTTGCAGTCAGTTATTTTCTTTGTGTTAGTCGTTCGATTCGAAGAGCTAAGTGAAGAAACGATATAAAGTGCTGTGTTTTGTCTGGCTTACGAAGGAGCCATTTCAGTTTCATTTTTTTTTTCCATATCGGGTGGCCGAAGCCTAAGCAAGGTAGGGGTCATGCGAAGACCCTTGTGCCTTTACCCGAGTCCCGCGTACCTCACGAAAAAGACGAAGAGGTGTTGAGGACACAAACAATAGTTACCATTGCCTGAAGCCACAGAGGACTCACATTCCTTTTGACGGCATCATCGTTGGAAACTAATGAGGAAACTCTTAAAACTTCACTACAATCTTACTTTGTGCATCCATTTTCACCTCAAAAAGATGCCTTTTTTCTCATAAAAAATTTTCCCTGTATTCCTTCCGCTCCGACAATATTCCAGGAGATACTACAGCTCCCCAAAGACCCTTGATTCTAAAATGGGCATCATTTCCTCCCATCTTTCATGTATGAAATGCGCGCACTGATTATGGCGGGAGTTCGCTTGAGATAAGTCGCGCTCGCTCTGAACTGAGTGTATGGGGACCAAATGTTTCTAACTTTATGTTGAAATAAGTGTTAAATTTTTACAACAAGCACGCCGGTTCGTTTCTAGAACCGCACAACCGCAGAACTGTGAGAGCCTCTCGGGGTAATTTCAAACGTAAGCAAATGCAAGGTGGTATTTTCTTTCAAATTAAATTTCGAATTAAATAAGAGGCAAAGGTGGACAAGAACAGATTCTATTTCAGAGGAAATGACTGCGCATTACAACAATAACCTAGTCATAAAGTATATCACCTCCGCACATGCGGTGAAATTTCCCGGAAACTCTTTTTTTAATGTGGATTAGCGCAAAGGGCATCGCTAGTAAACGCAGGAAAGTACTCTCTATTATACTACTGTCATTCCCATCTGTCAATTGGACACTTAGTAATGTTAGTGGTACGTGAAGCGAAAGTACTGACTTAACTGTTTTCGCCCACCGCTAACTCTCAGGGGGTTTTGTAATGGTGTGAGAAAATTCTGGACTTCATCCAGAAATAACAATTCTCTTACATAATTGCTCAAGAGAGCTCAAACATAGACTCAACTAAAACTGCCTCAGAGACTAGGGTAAAGTTTTTAACTGAGAGTGGTCCGACTCTAGAGACCCTTAAAGAGGAAATGTCTCTTAACCTTGTTACTAGAAATAATCACGTTTTCTCAAGAAAGAGTGGAGCAATTTGCCCTCCCCAGAAGTACTCTCCCCGACGTGAATGCACAAAATGACGCGTTCAGTTTCGTTTGCTTATGAGAGCATAAAAGACAGTTGAACGCACTTTAGCTATCGTAAACTCTTTCTTCGCGCCACGCATCGCTCTCAAGGTGTATTTTTCTTCACTTTAATCAGTCTAATGGCGATCTTCCCCGTCGGTGCCAATCCAAAGAAAACTGAGATACATGACACCTCACAGTTATTATTAGTGACGCATTTCCGACAAACATTCAGGATGACCAATACTATCGCATCATTCAATACCTTCTCGTATTCCGTTCTTACACGGTTAAAGTCCACTTTTTCTCGAGTCAAGTTTTATATACCTTTTCACCTTCAAAGAGGACAGAGCTTGCAATTCTTGAGAGTTCAATTCCACGATGAAGTTAGCTATAGCTGTTCTTCTAGTCTGTGTGGCTGCACCACAAAGTAAGTACTTCTTTCAATTTACCTCTATTTTCGTAAGGAGCACGAAATATGACCATGCTGTTTACCCTAATGACACTACATGGGAAACCATTTGACCGTCCTTAATTGAATCCTGATGTCAAAACCGTTTTCTTACTTTCGAAGTAGAAAACAGACAACTGCCACAGATTAGTCAGGACTGTTAGAAAGGGCTTGTGTTTTCCTTGCCGCTTGTCTCTAAAAGCAGTTGAACGCGACAACGTCTCATTGAAAACGCACTGGTGAAATTCGCAGTGTGAACAAATGCCGAGGTAGAATGCGGCCTGGGCGTCGCTGAAGGAATGTTAAAAAAAGAAAAGCTATCACACTCTTCAATACATTTACTACTAGAGTGTCTTTTCTTTGAACGATCATTTTTTGTTTTGGGGCAGAGAAAGAATCTGAAATCAATAAATTCAACCTTCCAACCCTCGCGTTTTTTCGTAATTTGTCAACGTTCAACGAGGATTTCAGTGTTTGTGATATCGATGAAGTGATTGGTATCGGCTGCCATTAAAGCGCTAGGTCTCGAGTTTATAGAACCTTTCTTGTTCTTGCTTCCTTTCAAAAGGAATTCGCACAGTTTCCTCTGCTGTTGGAACTATTTTACCAACGGAATGTTACATGACCTTTTTTCTCATCTACTGCGTTGTCACTGTGCGAATGACATATGAGAATCGGAAAGTGATACTTTAAGATAAGTTGTCAAAATCGCTTCAGACATTTGATTAGCTTTAAAGTTTATTCAGACATATTCACAAGATTATTCCGAGAAAATTGGCATTTTCTTTTCTCGAAATCGCATCAAATGAGTGTAGTGTCGAAATGTCAGGAAATGGCACGCTGTGAGGTAATCTTTCGGAAGCTCGTATTCCGTGCCTTTTGCTATAGTTTAGAATCGAGATATTTTGTCTTGTAAGTCTTTGTTTAGTCTTTCTTATCCATAGTATCGCGATTCCTTGTTTTGAAACTCACGAGCAAGACAAAAAAAATCCCTGATTGCAGCAATTACACGATTCCGTAGTTTGATACTCACGAGCAAGACGAAACAAATTCCTTGTAGCAGCAATCACGGGTGTCGATTGCACAAATAGGTCACTAGCTTAGAGGAGCTTAATTCCTCACGAGATGCGTAGTTTGGTGACCAACGTCATGCGAAAATTATCACATTGAAAAATTGTTCTTGGCTAGATTCTGTGTGGTTTGAGACTCGGAGCATTACGTAATAATTCAGATGTGAAAAATCCTGGTCTTCCATTGCTCGGTAAGACGTATGAAATAGGATTTGTCTACCGAGCTAAAAAAATTTGCGCCGTGAACAGCAAAGGAGACAGACTCAAACAACTCGGCTAGATAATTTTTGTCTCCAAATCTTGCTCTTAGTGAAAAGCTGGAATCCCAACTTCCTTTAGCTCTTAGATAAATATTGCTGATTAGGTTACTTTCTTTTGGATAGCAATAAGCGTATCTGATAACAAATAACGTTGTTTGCATTCTGTCTTATGATTTCGGACTTTAGCCATAGACCCCTGTGAAGAGTGTTACATGATACGCCTTCTCTGCCTGGCTTTCGTAGCATATGAAAGGATTAGTCTGCAAAAAAATAAAACGACACAGCAGATCTTGGTAGATCTTTCTTTTGGTTTCGAATGCTAATCAAAGAATGGAGACCTAGCGTGTTAGAGATCATGTTATGAAATAAAGCACAGCTCTTTTTGGCCAACGAACGGCTGGGGATCGACTTGAATGTGGATGTGACCTTTCTGGCTTCGCGTAGTGGTGATTTCACATCGATGCCTTCTTTTCTCCCGAGCTTAATGAGAAAAAAAAAATTCATTCCAAGCCTTTCAAGACCTTGCTTTTTGTCACGAAGGTTTCAACTGAGAAATTTCACAATTTTTCTGAACTTGTGCGTAATCGTTGGCGGATCAAGTATCTATCACTAATCGCAAAGTATCGACGGAACGACCAAAGTCCGGACTGTTATAAAAGCAACTCTCGCAGGGAAGTAGGGACAAAGTTCAAACTCGCACTTGCAAAAATTCCGCTGCTTAGGTAACTTTATACTACAAAGATGTTAAAATTCTTGCATGTATGCTTAGAGCCTTCTTTACATTTTCTTTGTTCTGATTGATTATCCAAAACAGATATTACGCAATCAGTTTCAAGTTGAATAGAGAGCTTCTAATTATGTTGTTACCTATTAGATTGAAATAGATTCCGATCTGAGTCAAAAAATGTTCTTTATACGTTCGTGAACCTGTAATTTATTGCAGTCACGCTGTAAGAAGTGCGTTTTCGATCGTATGACGATTTTTAATCGAATTACACAGTTATTATTGCTCACGGACCTTTCTCGACCATGCCCATTTCATTTTTCCTTGCATGACTTTTGCGCCCCCGCTCCAAGATAAAAAAAAAAACTGCGTGCGCAGACCAACATGCTCGTGCATGCACTAGCCGGCTATATCATCAACATGTTTGTGTTATAATCAAGTCATTTGAAGAAGCATTTCCCTTTCCAGCGTCTCGTCATTTCATAGATCTCGAGGAGAAGTGCATGTGCCTTGCACGAGACACGCCCGCGTCGCGATCTGCTTGTCTCTCTCTCTCTCTCTCTTTGGTTTATCTCTGCCACTTCTCTCTAAAAACGTTACTTCAAGAACTTAATTATTTAATAAAGAAAATGCCTGAATCATTGAAAACTTACTTAAGAATTATCTAATTTAACATCCCTTTTATCATACTTGTAAGTACAGTGATACTTACAGCCGTTTTAACTATTTTATCTTCGAAAGTTTTTGCATTCTCGCTCCCATCTTTCGAGTATGGCGAAGCTTTCGAAAAAGTCAAGGAAATTGGACAAGAGGTTGTTCGTGAGGTTGGAAGACATGCTGAAGAGAAGAAGAACTCGTTGCTGGAATCAGGAGAACAAGCAATGGAAAAGTTGAGGCAGTTGAAAGAAGAGGCTAACAAACGAGCTGGAGAAATGCAAGAAACCTTAGGAGAATCTAGCGAGCAAGCCATGGAGAAATTGAGAGAACTGAAAGAACAGGCAAGCCAGCGTGCCGAGAAACTGAAAGGAAACGCTGAAGAAATTTTGGAAGAGCAAAAGAAATCTCTCCAGGAAACTGGAGAACAAGCTGTGGAGAAGTTGAAGCAACTTAAAGAACAGGCCAGCAACCGTGCTGAGGAGATGAAAGAAACCTTCCACGAAAAAAGAGAAGAAGCCATGGAGAAGTTAAGTAATCTGAAAGAGCAGGCAAGTCAACGTGCCGAGGAAGTGAGAGGAAACGTAGAAGAAATGGTGGAAGAGACGAAGAAAACATTCCACGATAAAAGAGAAGAAGCCATGGAAAAGTTGAGGAATCTGAAAGGAAACGCTGAAGAAATGTTGGAAGAGCAAAAGAAATCTCTCCAAGAAACAAGAGAACAAGCTGTAGAGAAGCTGAAACAACTTGGAGAACAGGCGAGCAACCGTGCTGAGGAGATGAAAAATGCCTTCCACGAAAAAAGAGAAGAAGCCATGGAGAAGTTGAGAAATCTGAAAGAACAGGCAAGCAAACGTGCCGAAGAAGTGAAAGGAAACGTAGAAGAAATGGTGGAAGAGACGAAGAAAACACTCCACGAAAAAAGAGAAGAAGCCATGGAGAAGTTGAGAAATCTGAAAGAACAGGCAAGTCAACGTGCCGAGGAAGTGAAAGGAAACGTAGAAGAAATGTATGAAGAGAACAAGAAAGCACTTCAAGAAAAAAGAGAACAAGCCATGGAGAAGTTATTGGAATTAAAACAGAAAGCGTTGAGCCAAAAGGAGATACTGAAAGAAAAGAAACAACAGTTGAAAGAGAAGATGAACCAACTGTGGGATGATATGAAGCAAAAAGCTGGTACGAACAAAGAGCAGCTGCAGGAAGCCTTCCAACAGAAGAAACAAGAAATGAAAGAATACTGGAACGAGTTGAACAAGCAAGCTGGTGAGAGCAAAGAAAAATTCAGGAAAATCTGGAGGGAGAACAAGGGCAATTGGCGCAACAAGACAGAGGAGGTCAGTGTAACCCATTGTTTCCGTTATTTGAGTTGTTTTTACGCTTCCTCGGGTAGAGTGTAAAATTTGCGTCTTAAATATTTACTGGCCAAAGATCCCGTTTACATTTAGATTTACCATCTTAGCTATAGAACCAAAGCCAAAGTATTCATAACGAACAATCGGAAATGGGAATACCACAAGGAGCCGATGGAAACTCATTGCAGAAAAGATTAAAACTGTTTTTACCCTTTAATCCCTGACAGTGGCCTGACTTCTTGAATCACCCCTTGATTCAATATAAAGGTTATGATAATGAAGGAAATGATCACCTTCTCACAAATCTCTTGATTGCTAAACAAATTCTCCTTGTCCACACCTTAAAAGAAATGTAAAGAGAACAGTATGGAGAATATGCATGCTGATGTTACGGTGTATGAGGTACAGCACCGAAAAAAGTCCTAATTGTTGTCAGATTTGCATAATATTGCATTGTCTGGTGCATGTTTTTTAAAAAAAGATAATTCATCGAAAATAGATTCGTACTGAGTTACTAAGAAGTATCTTTCTTCACAGCAATGGATGAAGTTCACTGAAGTGACCACTGAACAACTCGACCGCGCCAGATCAGAGATTGCTGCTCTTCAAGAGCGACTGGGTTCCAGCCTTCCCGACAGACCTCTCGAACAAATCAAAGACATGAAAACGACTGTCAAGGACATAATACAGTAAGAGAGATGACCGGAAAACTCCATTATTTTGCTAGAATTTTGTAGGAGACATGGAAGAAAACGTCAACATGGAACTTGGGTCTTGATAAATAAACACAAAATAACTAGTCTGATTTCGTGGCCCACCTTGGTTTTCGCTATAAAATAACTGAACATATGAGAACTATCTACAGTTAACAGGTCTGTATTTTTTTTCTGTCCTCTTAGGTCCCTGAAAGAATCCCTGAAAGTTAAACTGCAACAACTGCAACCCGAGGAGCCTGAGCCAACAGAAACTCCTGTCAGCGGCGAACCCAGCGAGAGCCCTGAAATAGAAGAGCCTGAGCCGACAGAACTTCCGTTCAGCGGTGAGCCCAGCGAAGCTCCAGTCACCGAAAGCAATGCCGCAGAGGAGGAGGAGGAACAGAAAAGAGAATCCAATCTTTTCTCGCGTATCCTATCCGACCGCAGAAGACGCAGAATGAAACAGATCTTGAAGCACGGAAGATCCTCCTTGTGGAAGTTGTGGAAAAAGAGCAGAGGACTTCACTCTCTGAAAAGTCAGCCCTAAGTTTCTTCCCTGGTTTTTTTCCCGGATAACGTTTTGATTTATACAGTTAATTTATATATCATTTCAAGGGTACCATGGGTTCATTATAGGGAGATCTGATTAAAAACTGTTCTAAGGCTCTCGATTGTGAAATTCTGTGAACTTTTTGTTGAAGTTGTAAACCACTTTTCCGATCTTTCTTTACCATGTGTAACGCTAGTTTCTCGTCATCAAACTGTCGTCCTCTTTGCCGACGACAGTGAGCTCAGTGATTTTCTCAGTTTCATATCGATAAACTTCGGAGGGGACCGAGTATCAACCGTGCAATTTCATGTGTGAGTCGAAAAGTTGCTTTGATCAAATAAAAACATTTTGAATTATAAGAGCTTTTGTTGTCAACGCTGTGAGTGTGAATTGAAAGGGCAGGTGTGCGATGTTTATGGTTCCGCTCTCCATGGCCAATAAAAAAACCGTGCGAGAAATTAATTAAAGTTAAAGAGACAGGAATTTCCAAAAAGAGTACATCCCGGCAAACTTAACTAGGATCCAGACTAGACGTGGCCAAGGATGTACGGCAACGTGACTCTGTGTGACAAGATAGCGTACTATAGTGTGTTCATTTAATTTGAGTAAAACGATACTCATCGTTGTAATTTTGCCGAGAGGCTTTGAATCTTTGGTGGCCAGTAACACTGTGTAACACTGTCAAGCTATTCTTTTCTTGGAATTCTTCCACTTTTTCAAAAGTTGTCTTCTCGTACTTTTATTGTCAACCACACATGGTTGCGTCACTTCATTGCTTTAAAAGGCTTTCTGTAATGGCAGAAACTCGGATATAATATTTCACTTGGTTAACTAAAAATGACCAGAACCCATTGTACTTTATGTATGTTGTTTATGCTGTTCTCAATACATTTTCTGAGGTGCTGACGAGGAGAATTTGTTTAATAATCAAGAGCTTCCTTAGTTGGTGACAGGGGCGTAGCCAGGATTTCTAATTTTTTCATATTCGGGTTACGGTTTCTCTTCGATCTAAGCGGCAGGTATGCGCCTCCACTGATCTCGAAAAGCTGCGAAACTTCTGCATGCTTCACTCGTCACCACTGTATCAGATCGATTAGGGTTTGATAACTGGAATGTGAGAAATTGACGGTTTTGTGCAGAATTAATGACATAGGTCCCCGATTCCTTTGTTAGTATACCTTAAAGATACACTTTTTTTTTATTCAAGACCTCTTTTATAAAGGCCTTTAGGCTGAGATAAACCACAATTGTAGGAACATATTTTAAAACACCCGAGCCGAGATTCATTAAGAACGTCTTTATCAAGAACGTCTTTGCTAAGAACGTCTTCATTTTGCGTTTTTTTTTTTTCTGTGAGAAGTAGAAATAAAGGTAAAAGAAATGTAAAGGTGTAATCCAACAGGACACTTGACTCAAATGCTTAGGGACAATTTTTAACATTGATTTACTGAATTACTATACCACGTGTGCAACCTTAACAAGTTATGAAGAACGTTTAAGAATCAAATCACAATAGAAATAAGAACGTCCAGCCTCAAGCCCCAAAAGTAGATGTTCTCTTTGGTGTTCACTTGAGACAACTTGGTGAAAGAAAATCCAAAAAGTATAGGCTCTTGAAGTCGTGGAATAACAATACGGATTTCCCGCGGCTTTTTGATTACAAAAAGAAAAAAACAAGTGCATAAGAAAAGACTGCACTGGAAAGTCTTGAGTATTAAAATTTGATGTATTAAAACTTTAACACATCAAATAATGGACTCTCGAGTAGCTATAATGCAGTTTACATCGATCTGTCGCACAATATTAATCACATTTACATTTGATAATCTTCTGTTTCGATTTCTATTCTGAAATCAACTTGTTGTTACTGTTCCAGCACTATATCTTAAATTTTTCCTGCTCTATCAAGCGTTTTTTTTTTTTTTCAACGGTTAAGTTTTACTGTGAAAAAATACTTGAAGGGCTTAATCTCATTAATTATTGAGCGTACATTTTGTTGTTTTCTTTACAAGAGGAAAGATTAATTTCCAATTCAAAGTAAGCTCCAGCATACCATTTCTCGCTTGTGAGTCCATTTTCAATAATTATGCAATTACCAGTGTCTCAACAAAACACGAGCTGTGAGTTTAGTATGTTTTCTTTGTATAGAAGTCAATAAAAATTCTAAGGCTTCGATTGACTTCTCTGATCCGGCTGACAAAATCGACAGCTTTAGAAGCTTCACATTAACATATTACATCAATTTATACATGTCGTTTTATTAGGCAAAGAAGCGAACGGTCTTGTTGCCCTGCGTTTTTGTTTGTCTCCCTGGCTGCAGTCCAAACAAAAGATTATCAAGAAAAAATCAAAGGGCGCTCTTATTCTTGCACTGAACTTGAGAAAAACATGAAATTCCTTCAATTTTAGCCTTGCATCTCTCAAACACAAGAATATAACCGTTTTATCAAGTTTCGTAATACATGCGATTTGTGCCGTTTTTCAGTTGTGCACGATAATTAAAAACACTCTATTTTAACACTTAACCTCTGGCTTCATTCCATCAGGAGCCCCTTTAATCTTAAAGCAATACAACAGATGAGCTATTTTACTTTACTTTTTTCCGAGAAAAAAAACGTGTAATCTAGTGTAAACAGAGCGAGATTTCATATTTTCAAAACAATTTTTTCTCGATTTTTAACAATATTTAAATCAAGTGTTTTCTCTCTTAGCTTGCTTCGACCGAACTAAGATGTCTAAACGATATCTGACTCAACACCTTATTTCATAACGTCCTCTTTCTAGTCATCAAGTCGCGCGAAAGATTTTGGATTTAGACGCTACTTCTTCCGAAGCATATGATATCACCTTGACCGAGCCGTCCTTAGACGAGATTTACAAACAACTTCATCGTAAGATATCAGTACATTATCCATTGATCATATGAAGAGACAAGAAAAACTTATCAGCTAGAGCAAGGGTTTTATCTTGATGAACCACTGCACTCCCTACATTAATTACAAGAAGATGTATGCAAGTAAACGGTTGGCCGGAATTGAGAGTTAACGAGTTAAAAGTGAAGCGGACTTTCTTACAATAACACCTGTCCAAATACGTCGCAAAAATAATGACTCTGTCAAACCGTCCCTAATTGTTTTTCACAAAATAAGAGAGTTATTTGAGTGACTTGCACATCACTTCGGAAGATTCGCGTACGGTTTGAGAGAGACAGTTCCCCATGCCAGAAGACCCTATCGTTTTGTGAACAAAGGCGTGATAAAGGAACTGTTTTGGTGGATAATTAAGTTATAGCCTCTTCATACCGTGAACTGCAAACTCCAAGCGGAGTTGCTTTCATCGTGGAGTTTTAATTTACAACAAAACGATTTAACGTTGGCTTTCAGTTCGAGCGGCCGTCGGTTGGGGAGCTTGGATTGATATCTCTAAACTTTCTCCAAGCTGACGATGTTCATGTATTACGAGGGATATCTTTTGACTCCCAATGAGGCTTTAGCGATCCTGTTTCTCATTTTCGGATTTTACACTGTTGTCGGAAACGTGTTGGTTTTTGTGGTGTATATTATAGACCCAGACAAGAAACTTCGCCGGGTGTCTAACTCGTATTTTGTGATCAGCTTGGCTGTAGCGGATATCCTAGTTGGGATCACTGTGGAACCTATAAATGCGGCGAGTTATTGGACGAATAACCGCAGAGTTCTCTTTAGCTATTTCATCTTCGCTGTTCTCTCTTGTGTTTGTTCCATTGTAAACATATCCGCTCTAATGGCAGATAGATTTCTCGCCGTTTGTCGACCGTTTCAATACAGATCGCTAATGTCGCCAAATCGCGTTCGTTGGGCTTTGTTACTCATCTGGTTATTTTCCATCCACTTCTCCATCTTGCCTCTTGTCGGATGGCGCAGCGCAAGCTTTCAAATCTACCTCTACGGCATGGGAGTTCTATCACCAGCTACACTAATGCTCATCTCCTACTATGGGCTGTTGCGCGCACTAAAAAAGAAGATGATTAATTTGAAGATTTCAACTGATAGAAAAGAAGTCACCCAGGTAGAAAAAACGGTAGCTCGGGAGCGCAGAGTTTCCACGACCGTCTTCATTATGCTTATAGTTTTCCTCGTCGCTTGGGGTCCGTTTGTGATGGTAGATTTTGTCCTGGTGTTCTGCGAAAGTTGTCGCTCAGAAAAGCTTCTTCTAGCGCGCGATATAACGTTAACGATAGGATTTTTCTCGTCGGGAATAAATCCGGGTTTGTATGCATGGCGAGTTCCGAATTTCAGGCACGGGCTAATGCTTTTATTTCAACGTGGAATTAAGACGAAATCCAGACTCGTCCGAGTTGTTCCTTTAGAAAAAGACGGTCCAAGTGGTGTTATGGACTCAGATAGTTGCATTTTAAAGAGCAACTTACATAATTTAGCTTACAACGTGAATAAAACACAGAAAGAAACTATCAATTCAGTTTGAAGTCAATAAACATCCAATCTTTCATTTTTATTTGTTCGACGATGCAGGTTTCTAGCCCGGCACAGAAATGATTGAAATAAAATTATGTTTTCGTGTATCAGCTATTTGTTTCAGTTTTTGTTGGATATACATTAAAATCTAGTTAACTTTGAATAAACGCAGAAAGGCAATTTCAATACACATTCTACGTTTCCGACTCCTTCAGAAATGAAAATTAAACTGAGTTGCCAACCATTGCAATGATTTACATAACAGGTATAGGTGTTTTGACTGCATGTTTTAAGTTCAGTCAACTTGGATTATGAACAACATTTTTTCGTTCTCGTTTTGTCATCTACTTAGCATCAAACATTAAAGAAACCAGAAACTTATCTATAACTTGTAATCAACTCTCTCAGCAATTAGTGGCTTAGGAAGGAGAACGGATATTTTCATTAAAAAAAAATATTTTTGGTTTCACAGGATATCAACTCCAACTCAAAATATTTTAGGTTTCAATCTAGAGATAAAAAATGCGTTAATGATTACACCATTTCATAACTGATCAACTCAATGACTCAAACGAGGCTTCTAGAATTTCTAGAATTCTATTCGAGAATTTATTCAAAATAAGCTATTTCGTTGTCTTCCCTGTTGACAATCATAGCTCCAAAAGTTTAGTTAGCTTTGAATTTATATTCTGTGGCCAATTAGTTTTAATGAGATTCTTTAAGAAAAAAATTAATTATACTAATCGTTGCCGAATTATCTACAAAAAAAAAATTTAATACTTGAACAAAGTCAAAATCAAGTTTCAATACATGAACTTACTCAGAATGTCTTCTTGAAGCTAGAAGATTTCTTAGGTAATAATATTAGAAATGTTGCTAATAAGCATCGCGGCGAGCTCTTGTAAACGCGCTTGGAAAAATTAGTGCACCTGCTGAATTCTCAGAACAAATTACAATCATTGTAACATAAACACGTTGCGTATATATGAGAAAAAGAAACCAACTCGTTAGTAGGATACTCAAATTGTTATGAAATTCGTTTTAATAAAGCTGAAACCTTTTTTTTTTTTTGATCGTCAGTGACTCTAAGATTCGAGTTTTTCCGGGCATTTCGCATCTTCTCAGTTTGACACGTAGTTTATTAATTTCTTTCTTGTAATTCGGTGATAAGATAAACGGACGCGATATAATGATGGCTGGCATCAAAGGCGACTTAACTCTTAAATCATTGCCAGCTATGAAATAATTTATTATCACCCTGAGGCGTTTCATATACTGATTACTTTTTCCGCTGACGACATTTCCTTCTCCCACGCCTCCTCTCCAGTGGACTACGAACCCGGCAAATGTAAAACTAAAAGCGAGTTGCGTGGTTAAATTTCGCTGACGCGCTTTATCTCCTTAAGTTTGTGCGTGGTCGAAGAAGAAAAACTTGACATTTTCACTTCCGCGGGAAATCACACTCGTAATACGATTAAAGATCATTTTTAAGCTGCATGCATTGCGCGGATTCTTCGAAAAGTTAAAAAGCTATTTTGTTAAGACTCGGCTGCCGCACATAATTTTTAGTCAAACGCGTTAAACTCTTAATTTTTAATCGAACATCACATTGCGTCCACTAATCTTCTATTCCTGGCCTACATACGATCTTTCCTTTTATAGCTTTATACACTTAATTTTCGTCAGAATTCCATGGCCACTAACTTTTCTGAGCTGATGTTGACTCTGAGTGGGGTTATGACTTTTATTAGTTGAAAATAGACTTAGAAAGTTTGAGTTGAGGTCATCGGAAGCCATGCGTCTGTAACCTTATCTTTAAAACTATCATGAGCTCTTTACGCCTTAACATCGTTATGCATATTGTCGATATTCTCCATACTGTTCTCTATACGTTTCCTTGGGTGCGGACAAGAGGAATTTGTTTAACAATCAAGAGCTTCTTTATTTCGTGATCTTTTCTGTTATTCTTGTGACCTTAACGTGTGATCCAGGGATGATATTGTCAGGGGAATTAAATGCTAGTCACCTCAAAAGGTTAAGAGAATGTGAAAAGATTAACAGTGAGTGTGGGAATTGAAAATTTGGCTTCTGTGCCCTCGTGAATAAATCTGCTCCTTTTTCTGTACTGATAGATTCTTCTAAACAAGGTTTATATTCAAAGGTATACATTCAAGGTATTTATAATAAACGCGAAAAGGTGTCGAGTAACTGACGGTCTCTCAATTTTAACTGCAGACGGCCGACGGCTGGTCTTAATGGTAGCTGCTTTGATAGCTCCCAATGTGTGGTTAATGATTATTTAAGGTATAGTATTTATTTGTAATACTTTGGAGCTTTTTACACTTGAACTATTAAACTAATTGGAAATATTGCATTTGCTTCCTTAATCTTCTGCATTGATTCCGGCTGGAAAAGCGTGGCGGCCAAATGGTCATGGCGCCCTAGACATCCTACAGGTGTGTAAATGAGTGGAGGTGAATTTAAAACGGGGAGAAACCATGTGATGGATTAGCATCCCATCCCGAGGGGGAAGGGAGAGCACAAATATTTCGTCGCTTAGGCTGTATGGGCTACTGGCCTGACGCAGACTTTTTTTCAATTCTAATACGTGCATCTCCATGAACAGTGCCGGTAAGTATTTTCTGGGACCTTCAGAGAAAAATTTCGTTTAAATTGTTTAATTAAGTTGTGAATTTACCATCAATTTTTAATCATCAATATTCTTATTTATCTGTTAATTTACTTTTATTTTTGTGAAAATTGTTATTTTTCCGGTCATTCCGGGAATTCCGGGTATTCCGGGTATTCCAAGTATTCCAGTTCCGGATCCGAATTCCGGCATTTCATATTTCCCAAACTACCTGCGATTACTCTTCAAATTTAAACAATCTGATCTGCTTCTGATAAAGCTCCTGGGGTTGACAACATCCCAATGAGAATTTTTAAACTACTTATTGATGTTATTGCTGAGTCCTAACTGCAATCATTAACCCTCTCTTCAGAGGGTGGCTATTTTCCGGAAGCCCTCCAAATAGCAAAAGTTTTTCCCATCTTCAAATCTGGTGTGGGGAATTAGTGAGAAGCCCACACTGTCACTGTTCTCTTCCAGAATTTATTTCTCAAAAAAGCAGACAGAACAACGTTACGCGAAGTTTCTTGCCGACTAAAAACTACTCACAATGACTTTCTTATCTCATGAACACACCTTGATCAAAACGTTAAGTTGATTGGCTGTAAAGTTCTTCCCAACAAAGACAAACAAACTGATTTATCGGAGCGGACAGATCGTGACACTCGATTTCTGGCAGATAATTTTCAATCGCTACAATACTAATTATCCTGTTTCCGACACTGGTGATCCTGAAAGGTTTAAAAATTATTGATCTATCTCCAATCTTCTAGCCTTCTAGCCTATGAATTTTAGACCTATTGCAATCATGATCTCTTGAACGGTAGTCAGTGTGGCTTTCGCGGAAATCACTCCATCTCAATGACCTCAATGGCCTTGATTCAACTGGATAATCACAATGCTTTGTGATAGACAGCAGAGAGACAACTGCCGCGCCAAGGTTTTTCAAGCTCTTCTAAACCTTTTGACACTATTAATCATTGCATCTTGCTCCATAATCTGGATGGGCACACTTTTGCATACTCATCAATGGATTTCTTGCTATCTAAAATTGCACATATCGATCGAGTATCGACCGACTCTCGACCGATATAAAAGAGATTTAGTACCACGTTTACGGGAAGAGTGACCACGTGACCTTGTTTTTCCCGCCATTTTTTCACGTTTGCTGGTTGCACTTTGCCGTTTCTACGTGAAAGTAATCTGTTTCGCGTTTGCCGTGTACTAAGATTTTCTTCACTTTTTCTCTCACAGCGTACAAGTTAATTGCCGGAAAAAGGGCGCCAAAACTATTCCTTCTAGGTCATACAAGGCGCCTTTAAATCCACCATGAAGTGAACTCCCGCGAAGCTAAAGCAGCAGGGTTCATGTTCACGCTATTTTATGTGAAACGTGAAAGGGCAAGCTGACGTTTGCTGTTTCACGTACTGAAACGCGGTGCTAAATCTCTCTATTGACCGATACATCGGTCGAGAGTATCCACAATAAATATGATCCCGTTCATTTTCGTACAGCTTACTCGCAACTGAAACCATTTACATGTTGTAGTCCGCAAGGATCAGGGTTGGGCCCTCGCCGCCTTTTTAATTAATTATTAGAGAGATTAAACACCACGTATATTTTTACCCGCGAACGGCAGAGAGGGTCACGTGACCTGATATTTCCGCGTTTGCCGTTTGCCGGCCGCCGTTTCTACTCGAGGAGGACATTTTACCCGTTTATAGGGAACACGAAAACGTGAGTATTTGCAGCCCATTTTTACCGCTATTTCTACATTTTGATCGCTTGCTTTTATAACTAAGCTTCGTTTATCATCTTACTTCTATATGAACTGCTTGTAAAGCAAATAGAATTCAAATTCAAGTGGAAAATACATTGCTTCTTTGTATCCATTATTTCTAGTCGCAGTGACTGGCGACCGAGAACATTTGTTCTACCGTGTCGTCGGGAAGCTTAAACAGACGAACTTCGCGGGCGGAACGGCAAACGACAATCGGCTAGCCGAGGTTCAGCGTTCGCCGTTTTCGCGGTGCTTAATCTAACTATTGTCTATATATTAATGACGTCTCAAATGCAACTAGTGTAGTAATAAAAAACTCGCCTATTTGCTGATGATACTGGTCTTTTTTTATTATTATCATTCTCATAAAGATCCCATGAAGACCATATTTGTTATGAATTGTGAAACGACGAAGACACTGAGTTGGCTCAAAGCCACTATACCCTAATGTATCCTTATCTCAATTCTTTTTGTATACCATACGGTCCTCGCCTTATCCTTCCAATTTGATAAGGATATTCCGTTTGCGGAGATCTATTTGCCAGAAACATATACTCATATAATCATATACTTAAATCTCTTGCTCACTCTGTGACCTTGTTTTACAGTCTTCATATCCTCGATGTTTTAAACATCAATGCTTTCCTTGAGGATGGACAAAAAAGAACGCGCGAATTGCGAATTTTTATATCCTAACGCGGGCGTTTTCAAGAGCGACTTCAACAGGCGACTGGTGATGAGTGTGAGGCACAAGGGACTATGGGAAGGAGGTTCAGGAAAGCGCGCAACAATCAAATTTCACCTCGCCATCCTCCCTTGCGCGCCTGGCGTTTACTCGCAGAGAAGTGTATGAGCAAGAGGTAAATAACATATATCATTTAGTAACTTAAAAGATTTCCTGATTGGATTTTTCTGTTGTTGAAGTACTAGCATCCCTCAGAGATGAAAATCAAATCAAGATTAAATCCCTGCTCAATTTCATTCGAAAACAATTTCACAGCACGCAATATTTACTGCTTCTTCTCTCCATCTATTTTTCGTCTGGTTTTTTAAATTCTCTTTTAGTTACTTCCTTAATGAATGATGCTGAGTGGTCAATATTCCTTTTTCTCGGATCACTTGCAACCTGTTTTCGCACAAACCGAGAAGTCTTTGAGAACAAGTTCGAAAAAGCGCTGTCTAGCTTATGATCACGGATTGAATATTTATTTCAAAAGTACCCTAATTTTTTTTGTCTACTTTTCCAAATTTATAAATTGTTTACTTCCACTAGTTTGTTGTTGCCCTCGCTCGAATCTCTATGTTTACTTTCTAATTTCTTTCATTTTCCTTAACATAATCATGAAGAAAGAAAGAAGAGAGTCTTAAGCACTCCAGGCAACAAGCGTGCCTAGTTACAATGATAAAGTTGAGATCGGACGTCAGCATTATCAGGCGCCTCTGGCAGCCGCTTCAGTCCATGTAACGATCTCACCTTCCCGCCCATCCCAGGAGGACATCCACCACACAGTAATCTCGTGCGTGTAGCCTGCAGAGCAGGCGTTCTTGTGGAGTTTGGGCGAAAATTAGGACTTTGGGCTTTCTGTTTTATTTTCCAGACCGCGCGTAAAAAGGAGCGAGGCGAACAATTAGAAGGTGGGGGGAGGGGGAGAGGAGAGAAGGGAACACCTGCCAGCAGCACTAGAAAATTTGAAAAACGCCCCCTAATTAGATATGCCCGAATAACGATAATGCGCAAACAATTGGCCAATCAGGTGGCGCGACGGAAGTGGATTTTCACTTCCGTTGCTTGTCAAAATCTGTTGTTATTGATGATGAACTTTTTATGATGAACTTTATTCATGTGTCAATGATAAAATAGCAGTAATAAAACCACTAAGTAAGGACACAACAAGATAATTATTCGAAGGGAAGTCCCAATTTTCGCCCAAACTCCACGAGGAAGCCTGCTCTACAGGCTACGTGCGTGGGAAATTAACGTCTCCTACCCCTAACCCTGCAGGAGACGGGGTCTACGGTTTATTCGTACGTCCTTATCCGAGAATCATATCCAAACGCATTAACCGGGTTAATCATTCTGCCGACAGTACTTCAAGCGCGCTCATTAATGTTTGTTTTTTGTTGAGCAACAGAAATTCATATCTAAGGTTTTGAGCCAACAGGTCGGGAAAGCTATTATAACTTTTGGAAAAAAAATGTGAGATAAACTGATCGAACAAGAGTTAAGTAAAAGTACGCACTTCCTACCTTTGTGTTTTCGCAACATTCAAGAGCACTGGAACTTCGTAAATTACTCGAAGGCGAAGAAAGCGGCCAGCAAATAAAAACTAACACAGGTTAAAATGATATAACAATCATCAGTCAAGCGTTAATGAACTCTCATCAATTTGTAGCATAAAGGCGTACCACAAGGTTAAATACCGCAAGGAATAATATGCCAGTTCAAAACAAACAAAGTTTTTCTGTCGCAACGTATACAGCCAACAAAGAGAGAAGATTTTAATATGTATACAGCTCAAATTTAAGGTTTGCAACAATTCTTAATTCCAAAGATACGAATAGATATTTTAACTATTACGATACGAATAAATATATTCCCTCATATCCCTATTAGTTTTAATATATATACTACTGTAAATAGCACCTAGTCTTTTTTCTTTTTTAGTGTCTCCAAATTAGTAAGGGATTTTTCCCTAGTTAGACGGCTCTTGACACTTTCAATAAAGTTTTACTACTACTACTACTACTACTACTACTACTACTACTACTACTACTACTACTGCTACTACTACTACTACTACTACTACTGCTACTACTACTACTACTACTACTACTACTACTACTACTGCTACTACTACTACTACTACTACTACTACTACTACTACTACCTTATTTTATTTCCATGTCTTCTTCACCGTATTATATTTCTATGTCCACTTCACTTTTTTTAATAAAGCAAAAGCGATGATTTGAAATAAAATGTACATAATTTCTTGGCTACCTGTCGTTCGCGCACGCTTTAAATCCTGAGCAGTTACTCTGAAGGCCTGAGCAGTTACTCTGAATCGTCCAATCTGGCGTTGAATTCAGAAAAAACGAAATGGATGCTTCTCTCTACAAGACAATTGGCGCGCGCACACTCTTTAAATTATTTTTCTGCAGATGTATACTGCGGTGACACTAAACTTGAGAAAGTCTCAAGCACCAAGCTTTTAGGAGTTTATCTGGATCAGGAACTAACATGGCAAGAACACACAACGAATCTGTTGTCATCGTGTTAAGGTGCTTTAGCAGTACTACGGAAACTAAAAAACTTCGCACCATACCACATAAGAAAACGACTGGTGGAAAGTCTTATACTCTCTAAACTGGATTATTGCAACGTTGTGTTTAGTCCTATCCCAGAGTACCAGACCAAACGCCTTCAAAGAGTACAGAACACGTGTGCGGGTTTTGTGTTAAGTAAATTTGCTGGACTCCAGGATGTTAGAAACCTAGGTTGGCTCACAATCAAAGAGCGTTTAGAATTTAATATAGCTAAGCTAGCGCACAAGTCATTATACAATGAGGACTTTCCACTAAAACTCAAGCAACACGTCGTAAATATATATAGTCTTAGGTCATTAGCTGCACCAAAATTAAAACTTGCCAACAAAATTGAGAAGAACACTCTACAAGATCAAGCTGCAGAAGCTTTTAATAAGCTTCCTGCGGAGCTAAGGAATTGCAGTGACCATGCACTTTTTTGTATAAATCTTAAGAGACACATACTGACATGCAATGGATAATCTAGTATAGTTTTTTTTATCAATTTTGATTTATTGTGAGTATTATGCATATAGTTAGTTTTTATATTGGTAGCGAAGAGCCACTATGTGGAAGTATACTAATAAAGGTCACTATTATTATTATTATTATTATTATTATTATTATAAATCTACAGAATCTGTTCTTGGAAATCGATTTTTTTGGTTTTCAACAAAAGGCTAGCGCTACATAGATATTTTTTTCGGTAAAAAGCAACACAAATCCTCGGATAACTTAACTTGTTTATCAAAGCAAAAGGCGATAAAAGAAAGGAGATGAATATATAAGTTATTGAACAAGTCTATTTGAAGTGTTCTAAAGTCGTCAAGTAAATCCCAATGAAAAAAATTCTCGCTAATTGTTTTACATATCAAACCTACACCAAGCTGCCTCTAAGTATTTGTTTGCTGCACATCTGGTTTTTTCCTTTGTATTTTTCCCTAGATTGTTATTATTTTATTGTGTCCCTTTCCATATATCCTATCTGAACGGGCCAGTGGAAAAAGCCTGGAGACCTCTGAAAGTTCTTTGCTCTTCTCAATATCTATCTTGGTCTTAAGACCTTTCGAAGTCTTCTCAGGTGTTTTGCGCTTAAAATATGCAGCTCTTTATGAGCCTAGCTTATAGTGCAATAAAATATTTCTTATCCCAGTCCCCAAGAGACGATCCTCGATTTCGCCATGCTCGACTCTCTTCGGCTTCCATCCAATGCCATCGAACCAACAATGTTCATCTTGCTGATTACTGTTACGAACGAGAAGTACTTCTTGTCCTTGTAGATGTCGGACGTCGATCACAAGGAGCGTCATTCGCTAAGTCGAGAGGTGATATAGGATTCAACTCTACCACGGCCAAAGAGAAGTTTGAAACAAACGGTCCCACCTTGGACAGGCGTCGCGGTGACCTTAAGTTAACACTATCCCTTCGGAACTTTATGATCTTAAAAAGTCCCTGTTTAAATCGGCGGACTCTCCAGGCATACAGCAGGGGGTTAAGTCCAGAGGAGAAAAACCCCAAGGATAAAGTAATGTCCCTCGCTAGTAGAAGATTTTGTGATCGACAATGCGCACAAAATACCAAAATAAAATCAACCACTACGAATGGGAACCACGCAGTGAGAAAAACCAGCAACATAACAAGGACTGTTGTTGAAACTCGTCGTTCTTTTTCTACCATTTTTTTCGCCTGCGCGGTTCTTTGACAACGAGACGAAAATCTCCGAAGCTTGGCACTTTTCTTCCAGAGAATTCGAATCAAGCCGAAATAGGACAAGAGCATTATGGCAGATGGAAGGAGAACTCCACAACAGTACAAATAAATCTGGAAGCTTTCTTGGCGCCAGCCCAGCAGCGCTAACAGCGAAAAGTGGAACGAATAAAGCCACAAAAAGACGACGGAAAGACGCACGCGCTTCTCCGTCACCAAAACACGATAGCGAAACGCTTGGCTAACTGCAATGTAACGGTCTATCATCATGGCGGAAATGTTAAGAATGGAGCTAATACATGATAACACTGCAAAGATATAGAAGGCAAACAAGGCAGGCTCACTCCCCGTCCAATAAACAGACACATTGAGAGGTTCCACAACTACACCGACTAAGATGTCAGCTAATGCTAAATTCGCCACGTAATAAAACGACAAGGTCCGCAGATTTTTGAACGGGTCAATAAAATATACACAGCAGACGAGCACATTTCCCACAACTGTATAAATACCAAACACAATGAAGACCACGGCGAGAGGAAAGCTAACTCTCAGGAGATACCCTTCGTAGAACATGTAGTATTGCATCCCGAGCTGGTTTAAAAAAAGATTCCACAGCTAAAAATCTGAAATGACATCTGCGACAACGCGAAGCTCTGAATCAAATTAAGACTGCTCATAACTCGTGCGGAAAGCCCTTCCTGACAACAATATAACACTAAATCACCTGCAGGTTATACGACATGCAAATGATCGGGAAACAGCAAAGGTGAGCTCAATCAGAGATTGGGTAATGACTAAAGGGGATTAACATACTGGTTTGTTGAGATTCACCCATAATGTTATTATACGTTAACAAAATCGCGACATAATAAGATCTTTTTTGTCGTCAAGTAACAGTTATTGTACTCCAACACCTGTTATATTTTAGGCAAAAACACAGTCTCCAGGCAGCTGTTTCTTAGACATGTTCAGAGCCAGTATCGTCATGTTTTTGTTGTTGTTTCTCTATCAAAGTTTTATTTCATGGCTCTGTGGGATGAGTTTGCTCACATGCAATGTTCTTTGATTAGAGTATTCGGGATTTTTTTGAGCCTTAAAAATTAAGGTATATAATGGTGACCTTGGTAAAAAAGGCTGTTGGTTCCCAGAGCGCAGGGCTTTAAACTCGAGTAAGGATATTAAGGAAAAAAATTAGCTCTTTTCTCATTTCACAACGAAATGAGTTTTAAAACAATGCAATTCATCGTGGTGTAAAATGTGTAATTACGGATATGAGAGAAGTGTTTTTTAGACCACTTTTGCATAAGTGAAATGATTCAGCAAGTCTTATAAAGCGACAACAACAGCAGGTATCGGTAAAATACGCGCGGAAGCCTAAGAAGGAAAGGAGAGTAAATCGACAATGAAGCCAGGCCACTGTGATATTCTCTCTATCTTTTATTATTCAGGTTCTAAATATACCAACATGCAAGTCGCTGGTTCTCTTCAAATATCCCTGTGTATTTATCAAAACACTTAAAGCGTTTTTACAATCGTTGTCAGGTATCATTCAATTAAAGCGTATCCTTAAGGGCCTAGTCCAAACGTGAATATTAAAAAGGGAAATCCGGCAGCTGGATCTTCGCATTGATCGACGTCGATTTAAGATGAAACTACTTAAAAAAATGAAATAAAGAGTTCGCTGAAGAAGTTATCGACGTCTAACTAGTGAAAGACCTTGATATTTTACGCTTGAAAGAGGCCTCAGTTATGTACATGTACCGCTCTCATTCGGAGATATTCCAGTGAGGTGGGGAATACCTCTGTTAAATTGGTGCGTTTTAACTTATCAATCGCGAAAATCTTTTTCTCGACGTAGTTTTTGATTCAAAGTTGTAAATCTTTAAATTTGTTTTACAAACAGCGTCTCACCTAGAAAAAAAAAACAATCAGCTTGTATTAACTATATTAAAACTTTCGCCCAGTGTCAGTTGATAGAAAGCTTAATTGCCAAGCAACAAAAGCAGATATTTCATGTGATATATTTCGACCGGCACTCATTAAAGACTCCTCAACCTCTGAAAATAAACAGAGCTTCTAGTTTTCTTGCATCTTATTTTACCTTAAAATTGGAAAAAAATGAGGAGAGCTTTTAACAGAAAATTCCTGCCCTACTGCGGACTAACTCATTTTCTTATTTTACAATTAAGTCAATCTAGCCGCACCGTTATTAGGACCATACTAAGCTTCGTGTCCCAACGGCGGCCGTAAACATGCAGTTTTACTGCAAACCGAAACTTAGTTTCGACAGAAACATGCTTTCCATACGGTCACGAGTATCATTTGTACTAACAAAGCAAAGTCGTTGCTTTAGAACAAGGAATCCCAACATGATAGTTATGTTATCCTCCAGCACGAATTACGTAAGAAGTCTATAACACGTCATTTCTTTCCACTGTGCGATCAATTCGATTCTTTCAGCACGTGATCAGCTACCACGTGACCTAGAAGCCACCACACGGATTTCTATCCTCAGCCTAATAGCACGAAGTGTTCTTCAGCTTTTGAGAACCAAAAGCCCCAACAAACTCTGCATTACCCGTGGCAGGTGTTCTCCATTCAGAAACGTTTTTACACTCTGGATTATGAATTTAATTAGCAACAGAAAGAAAATTAAGCTCCGACCCTCCTCAAAGTTGTTCCCGCAGTGGCGACGTTGGTTGATAGTAATCGGTAACTGTCGGACAGCACGAAATTTTCCGAAGATCTGCGTTCCTAAACAGCATAACCATCGTATTACTGAACAGTGTTCTACAGCTCCCTAGAACTTCAAACACGGTTAAAATTTCGTTGCTGTTGCTGAACGAAATAAGTTGCTCCGTAAATAAAGCAGACTAAGACAATAGATACTTCAGGCAGCGTGCGAAAGAGCTGCCGCGTGTCGTAAGGGTAACAGTGAGCGAGTGAAATAATTTGAATATATCAACAAAGTTGAAATGGTAAATTGGCCACCGTTACGATTATAAAAGCTGACGTTTCGAGCGTTAGCCCTTCGTCGGAGCGAATAGGGGAATTGTGGGTCTGTGTGTGCTTTTAAAGGCAGAAAAAGGAGCTACGTGACTTGTGGGAACATGGCAACGAGAAAAACACGAATAAATTAGTAACAATCACGTAGCTCCAATCACCGATCACGTAGCTCTTTTCTCTGCCTTTAAAAGCACACACAACCCACAATTCCCCTATTCGCTCCGACGAAGGGCTAACGCTCGAAACGTCAGCTTTTATAATCTTAACGGTGGCCCATTTACCATTTCAACTTTGTTGATATATTCAAATTATTTCGTTACCCCCACCGACGCAGCCCCAAACAGTTCTTTAGAAACTATCAGCCTTTATTCATCAGTGAGCAGCTGAGCTTGCTTGTTTTACTGCGAGTTCGTTAAGATTTTTTATTCAGCTAGTTCTGATTGCTTGTGTTTTGTCATAGACTTACGATTTCTCATTCGTAGTACACGCCCCTATCTCCATGTTCGTTTCTGTCCGCAGGTTTTTAGCCTTAAAATCAAGCGAGAGCATATTTTAGGTGGAACGGCTGTCCTTTTGCTCGTGATACTGAAGTCGGCGTAAAAAAAGGTTAACCAGAACTCACGCGCTTCAAACTTTCTCTAACTTTTACACACAGCCAAAGGGAAGGCGAAAATACACTAGCAATTATATTTTCAATTGTCTTCGCTCATCGGGGAATCCTCTTCTGTTAAAAACTATAACTTTAGTAGCACAACATAGCGTAACAGTGGTCTGCCGTGGTGTCTCCTTCGTATTCACGCACGCGTAGAACAGAGAGGACTGAACACAGCTGCTCCTATTTGCCTGGTAGACATTTGAAATGTCATCAAAAGTCACAAATGTTTTCATTTCAGTTCCATTGGCCTCTAAGACATATCGGAACATATTTCCCTGCACGATCTATAGGACTGTTTCTGATCTAGGTGGAGCAGATTGTTGCTGCTTCCTTCGATTGATTGGAGTCGATGGTTTCGAGCCGCTTCCTCCACCTCCACCAGAGCTGAGCTCATCAGTCTCAATTATTGCATCATGTCCGAACTTCATGGCACCGTTTGTTATACGATGCGTTAATAATGGACTGGAATAGTGCCCAGGATTAACTTCTAACTTGGCCGAGTGCGTGGGTGTGCCGGCAGCGGAATCAAGAAGTAACTTGTGCTCTAACATCGGCGACTTTGGTACCAAGCTATTCAGGTTCTTGTATGACACTGCTGACTCGGCATTCTCTCGTTTGCTTAGTTCCTCTTTGTAGTAAAATTCAAAGTTAGAGACGATGACTGGTACAGGAAGAGCTATGGCGAGTACTCCCGATAGGGCGCACACGGCCCCTACTAATTTACCTGCAAACGAGCAAATAACAAGTTTTATTACACGACTCGGGCAGTCAGAGGGCCAATAACTAAAATCAACCAATCAAAATGCTCTGTTGCCGGTCAATATTCTCTCAGTATTGGACCGGGCACTGTCCCAAATGGTCCCGAATGATACCGCACTTGTGTCCCTTTGAACTTCAGTCGTATAATAAATCTCTTATTAACCAAGCTTGCTCGGGACCGTACTGGAAGAATATCGGCCCTTGGTCTTTTTTGTACGGACCGAGCGCAGCGAGGTCCAAACTGTCAAGACCTCGGGCCGATATTCTCCCAGTACGGCCCTCGCGCTTGGTTAATAAGATATATTTACCCTTTCACCCCGAGATCTCGTGAGTGATTCTCTTTACTGTCTGGTAAACGATTCTCCTAATATTAGTTTGGATAATTTCAGTTGGTATTTAATCAACCAATAATCCTATAACTGCTATTGTCCTTTCTTCTCATCCCTTTAAAAGCATGGTATCGTATTGATATTGCCAGGAAAAATTCTGTCTTGGTCACTCACGGGCACTTAGGGTTAACTGTGGCAGTTTTTCTCGGCGACAAAATCTCAGTGTTACGCCGCAAGCAATGGGAGCGACTAAGTCTGCTGTTACTTTGTTAGATAAGCTTTTGCCTTGTATAATCTTCTTAAGGTCACCGTGCACCTTCAGGGGTGTCTCGCGTGCAAGCGATGTAGCGCGTCCGGTTTAAACTGTAGATATTTAAACCCCTATATCAAATTAAAGCTAATAGGACTGGCTATCAGACTAGACCAAAAAATTTGAAAAAAAATTAATTGTCGAATTTTTCACGACTTCTAAATGCGAGCGCCCGAATCACCTTTTAAGAGCTGCAAGTCAAAGGGAATTTGCAATTGTTCGATTGCTCTCAACTTTTGAGAGTAGCTAGTTTTACATATAAACAACAAAAACGTGTCTCCGAATTTTTTATTTCTAAATACTTTTTTTTCGAGAGCGTTTTTTGTACGATCACTCCACATTTTTTTAATCCTATTTAAAAAATGTTCTGTAACTTTTCACTGAAATTGAATATGGCAAATCGCGAACACGTTTTTTTTGGTGCTTTGGTCCCGGAAACGGAGGAACACATTAAATAAGCGAAAAAAAAAAAAAAATGAAGCAAAGCTATCAAAATAACAACCTTTGGATTAACTTTCCAAAAATAGTTATTGAATTCGTACAAGGCCTGAACAAAAAGTATTTAGGACTTCATACGTAGTTTATTAGCTAACACAACTTACCAACTGTAGTCTTAGGATAGATGTCTCCATATCCTACCGTTGTCATGGTTACAACAGCCCACCAGAATGCGTGTGGGATGCTTTTAAAGCCCTCATTTTCTTTTTCCTCGGCGTAATACGCGGCGCTTGCAAACAGTATGACTCCAATGACCAGGAAGAGCATTAACATTATCAACTCGTTGACGCTAGCGTACAGAGTTTTCCCTAACACGTGCAAACCTTTTGAGTGGCGCGTCAGTTTGAAGATTCGACACACGCGGATCACTCGCATCACTCGGAGAACATCAATACTGCCCGCTGACTCCTCTGGCACAACCAGGGTCACGTAAAATGGAAGAATCGACAGCAGATCTAAGATGTTCAGAATCGCTTTAAGAAATCGAATCTTATTGGGCGATGCGATGAGACGAATCACATACTCAAACGTGAACCACGAACTACAGATTGCGTTCAACACGAAGAACACGTGTTTGTTTTTTCCGCGCTCGGCCGGCTGACGTATTGTGCCATTATGGGGCTTCTGGACAGGAACGGAATCATCCAGAACAGGCATTGTTTCCACGCAGAATATCACTATCGAGAGCAAGATAATTACTAGCGAGAATATAGCCAAGCCTTTGGAGCAGACGGAATAATTTGGGTTCTCGAATACGAGCCAAATTGCTCGTAAGGTTCTATTCTTTGGAAGTTCTTCTTCGTCGTCATCGTCCTGTCCGCCATCGTCGACTTCACAGTTTGCAGCCTCTTCGTTCTCCTTCTGCATGTCGTCTGTCAACTGGAAGAAGTTCAATTCCTCTAGGAAAATATCATGTGGCACGTGCAAAGGCCGTTCTAACAGACCACCCGACTGATAATAATACAGAATGGCCGTGAAGGAGCTGCGATGTCGGTCAAAAAAGTATTCGTTGTTTTTCTCGTCGAAATATTTCTTGCGCTTGTCAGGATTTCCCAGCAGCGTGTTAGGAAACTGGTTTAGCGTGCTCTCGTAAGTCTCGTATTTTTTCCCGCCAATGTTGATCACGATTGGTTCAGTTAACGATGTGTCCACCACGCCAACTGGTATCGAGTTGGCGACAGCCCAGTCACGTGACGTGGTGCGTGAACGGCGATAGCTGAGTGTAACTGCTGTAGCGACAGCCATTGCCATAAGGCTGAGTTGAAGCAATTAATGACAAAATTCTCACTTTTCAGTGGTGCTTCTTCCTTTTCGAAGACAGTAATTGCTCAAGTTTCCAGCTTTTTTCGAGGGTGTGCTTATTTGCAATATCTCATTCGAAAGTTATTCATACGATAAAGATTTTTCCCGAAATGCGAACTTTCGTAGTTTTCACAAACATCGGCCCATTGTCTGCGATCTTCAATCTCTTGGCGATAAGTCCTTTTTAATCCACTTTTTGATTTTTTTTTCCGAAATACGAAAACAATCAACTGTTTCAATTACTCAAAATGCACAGCACGATACGAGATTGAGAATTCTGAATTACACGTCTCGGAAATGATTGATCTTTTTGGCTTCTTTCTGAAGTATTTCAAACATTCAGCTTTCCAAACGGCTGTTAAACAACTGATGCCGAAAAAGGTTTCGTCTCAGGTCAAATATCAGTGAAGAAACGTTTCACGATGTCCTCTCCGTTCCTTGAAACTGCAACAGCCAGTCGCTGGTATCAAAAAAAATTTTCAGTCTACAAAAGCCTTTTTAGATTTAACCTTGCATCTTGTTCAAAATATTCTGAAGATTTTTTTCTCTGCAAAATGAAGTCCTTGACAACTGTTCAGTCCTTTACAAAATTCTGGAAGAGAAAATTTCATAGGTCATTTCAATCACATGTAACTTTGTGTACAGCGATCAAGGTAGAGCCTATTTTTGACCTTACCAATCAGTGGTTTATGTAAGAAGCTAAAGTATTAAAAAGAGAGACAAATTAATACATAGTTTGCTGTGACCAAAGGTAATTTCCTATTTTCAATTGCAGGCTAGCGGGGGAGCCGCTATTTTCCTTGAACTGCTCAAATTACACCTGAACTGGCATATTCAAATCGGAACGCTCTGGACTCAAAAATAATTATCAAGTTCGTTTGAGCAAGAATTGTATTAAAAGGTTAATGAAAAGAAGAAGGGGAAAACCACACAATATTCGCTTTGAATACCTCCCTGTCTGTATATTCTTCACCATTTTCCCCATAGAATTGAACGCTATTCCCGTTATTCGCCTCAACTCTGATCAAGTGGTTTTGCTCAAGCTGGTTAAACAGAACAACGGCCGGTCACGACGAAGATTTTTCAAAAGCTACAAACATTTTCCCTAAAAAAGCGCGAGAAAAAATATGCCATATGCCGAATCCATTTTTAAATATCTTATTCCCTCAGGTCAACGTTGTTTTGATTTTTTTTCTGCCCGCGATGACGTCTTTGCACTTCTAACAAGATTGCCGATATGCCATCGTAGTTGTTTCCCCACGCAAACGTGTAAGAACATATAAGCGCCCACTAAGGAGTCTCCAAATACGCAGTTCTCTCACAAGGTACCGTACCCAAAGGTTGGAAGCTAAACGTTTCAGTCTTCCAAGGTATTTGTTTTCTTCAGTTAAGGGCGGTTCCTTAAGAAATCCACGCAAAACTTCTAAGGCTTCTGAACTTAACAAAACAGGTGTCTTCGAACGCGGTAATTAACAGGCAAAATTTAATGGATGATGTTTGTTCGGCGCCAACTTCGGGAAGCGCGGGTGTTGCCCGAGACCGCAAGAACGTCGCAATTAACAATTATTCCACGAGCGCGCGTTGGATATGAGATGATAGATAGCCAACGAGGCGCGTAGCGCCGAGTTGGCTATAATCATCTCATATCCAACAAGCGCGAGTGGAATAATTGTTTTATTAAAAACGCCCCCAAGAAATTATTATTTTGTAAGAAGAAACTGGATTTTTTAGCTCCCTTTTGATTTTAAGCTGATGCGTACGCTTACCATATTTGTAGATTATGGTATATTGGCTGATATACCATAATGGCTAAGCCAATAAAAAGTCTTCAATTGCATTATCCAATGATCCAGTTTTTAATAATTACACTTATTTTCAAAAATAGCGTGGCGTTTTAAATGAAATCTTGAATAAATTAGTAACCCTCCAGACCGCTTTTTTGTGGCGTGCAAGTTCGCTTGATTATAAAAATTGTTTTTTGGGAAAGCGTCAAAGTTAATCAAATTGGCAAAGACTCAAAATGCTTTGCTTGGAGTGGTCTGAAGTCTTAGATCATAGGAATTAATTCAGGTAAAGAAAAATAACCTTGGCCTTCTGAAAGTCCTAAAATGGCATTCGGTTTGACACGAAAAAAAAAGTTAACTTCGTGCTGTAGAAAGTACAAACTCTTGTAATATTTGATGTGAAAAAAAAATTTGAGCCCAAAGTTCAAAAACCGTAGATATACTCCAACCCTGCAACACGGGTCAAAAAGACCGAGATGATCTAAGGTAAAATTCTCCCATCAAGAATAGTAAAAATTTTCAGAAATATTAAGGAGTTTAAACTTCTGCTGAGCGAAGTGCTTCTCTCAACGGCAAGGCGTAATTAGAGAAACATAAGGTGGAACTTCCGCCGAGAAGTTCTCGTAATCTGTTCAGTGTTTCAGACCTAATGAACACGATCTAAATATAACCCCTGATTTTCTTAATTGTTTGATCAAAAAATAACTTTTTTTTCACTCAGTAAGTTCTCGAGTAAATATACTCTCGTGCGGAACCGAAGTTAGAGCAGCTGTCCCACTACCCTTTATCAAACAACCCCCCCCTCCCCTGCTCCCAGACATTTGTAGCTTTGGTGAAACTGCGCTAAGTTTTTACTTTTATTCACACTTAGATTTAAGTAGATTTTCTGAATGGGATTGCAGTCCCCAAATCTGATGCTAACACGTAAGAAATGTACCAAAGCACACATACACCGACCCACAGGGCTGTTCTGCAAACTCCTGATCATAAATGACCCGCTGATTGAGTTAAAAAATTGGAGCAATTTCCGAAAAGGGTACACCATTTTGAAATAATGAGAGCTTCAAATTATTAGCAGCGATTTTAATCATTTGTAGAAAACAACTACAATTGTTTACTAGGACGTGCGAGGAACTGATATTACGAACAAACTATTACACCCTTGCGCAGCACGTGGCAGGTAACTCTTCGTAAACAATAACGTCCAGAACATGTTTATTTCTAAAACAGCGCGTTAATCATTAATTTTCCTTTTGAATGCAAATTCTCTCAAAAACGGGGTACTAGTTTTAAGACCTGGGTGGTTCTTTAATACCCACCTAAGTCTGCCCACGACTTCTTCACAATAAAACACTGAATTTCTGTAGTTGATTAAAATTGTACCCCTCACTGATACACGGTGTAGTTGATTAATTGAACATAGAAGTTAAACCGGCATAGCTACAACGATCAATGTCGGGAAGCATAGAGTTTAGAAACCATCGTAAATAAAGCGTTAAAAACACCCGAGAAAAATGTTAGTAGTAAAAGATTACCCGAAAGTTTGCATCCAAAATTTCGACGGAACGATTTTGTTAAAACTCAATTAAAGGAACACTTTTCTCAAATGATTCCTGATTGACAAATGAAAATTATCAATTATTTATTGAAGAGGGGTCACAACTACATACGGTCAAAACTGTGTTAAGCGGCATCGTATTAAGCGATCACATTGTAGTAAGCGGTCGATTTTTTTAAGTTCCTAAATTTTCACGACTAATTTTACTGTAATTTTCACCTCTACTTAGCGGTCCCCTCTATTTGCTGGGTCCCAACTGCCTGTTTGCATTGTACTCCCCCTGTATCGAACCGTGGCGACTGTGGAACCTGTGTCGAGCGGGTGACTGCTTAATACAGTTTCGACTGTGCCAAAACGGCGGCTTAAAGAGAATTGCAAAGTTTTGAACAGTTTGTGCAAATCGAAGGCTTCCATCCCTCACGCTTTCTAGTATTTCATTCTTTGGCTTTCTTATTCATTGCGGAAAATTTTAGTTCAACTTAAACCCTGCAGATGATAGAGATGGAGGGAGAAATTTCTCCATTCGTTTGATAATTCGTCAAGAGGATTAACTGTTCCACTCCAATGAACAAAAATCACACCAAAATCGAAAACTCTAGTTCTTCAATTAGAACATCGTGTTTCCAAATAGCTGCGCACTACTTGATATAAAACTGTAACGATTTATTAGCATGCACAAATATTTTGTTCAACGTGTACCAAAACAACACTAAAGGTGTGCAAATATCACTCGTAAAGCACTGGTACTTCAATTTGTAGACACCAAAGTCTTGTTATTCTTCACACACAGACGGACAAAATTGTCTATTCTCAGTGCCCAAGCAAACTATACGAAGACTTTGTTTCAAGTTGGTGTAAAATTAAAGGAAAACAAACTTACAATAAAGTGAAACTGATCTAGTGACTCCATTCAAGTTGCAATGGCGAAAGTTTGATCAATAGCAGAGAGACTCGGTTAAGTTCAAACTGCTTTCAAAGTTAAATGATAAAGTCCTCTTTCATTTCTGCAGGGGTTAGTTCCTTTTCAACTTCCTACAGAGTGTGGAAAGACCAGATGTAGAATGTTTCATAAAAAAAAAAAAAATTGCGTAACCAAAGTGTTAAAAAAAGGCAAATTCAAAGGATATCTACGTCTACTCTATGAAAAATATTAGGGACAGTCTATTAGATCTTGAGCAAAGATTACGGTAATCTGTGTTATCAACGTTAGGCGGCTGATTAAACACCAAATGCTATAGCTTCCTTCAGTAATCGTCCGACCGACAAAATAACATTGCGTTTAGATAAATTCAGTTGATATTTTTGGAGTACATAGTTCCTGTACTTTCCAATTTTGAGGTCGTTTTTCTCGCTGAGTTCCGTTTCCAATATAGTATTCACCCGAAATTCTCCATAAATTTCAATGTATTTCTTTGGATTCTTAGGTCACTGTGTTTTCGAGCTATATCAAATACTTATTTCTCCTCAGGGTCAAATTTGACATCTCATCATTTATGTAACCTCGACAGTAACTTAACGCTAGGAGAACTTACATACTGATCTCACGTTACCGCGCACAAGTTGTCAATCTCCAAGAAACCAAAGTTGTAAAACACACTTTTAATTAACACTCGCAAGAAAATTCCAGGCTTAATTAAGGCGAGCAAGAGACTAATGATGTATTGCTAATATTAATTTGTTGCAGGTCAAATATTCTATGAAATAACTAAAAACTAAGGGTGAGAAATTTCTGAGTTGTTTTCCCATTTCGGATCTTTTAACCGTTTCCGTAGCTTTTACCCTATCTGGAATATTCCTTTACTGATCTGCCAAATGGATGCGTTCAAAATTGGCGTATTTGACAAATGAAAACCACCAAACAAATAGAGGAAAAAAGCAGACTTGCTTTTGAAAAATCAGGATGGAAGTTTGGAAACCTTCCTCTCAAGATTGTACTTATTTACGTTTCTCGAATGAAAAATGTATGTAGCACTCATCCGTTTTCTGTTTCTGTTTGGTAAGAACGGAAACCAAAACAAGACATTTTAAATTTTAATTTTCTAAAACTCTTAAAATAGAAAGAACCCGACTCGGAAGAATGATTATTTCATTAAATTGCGGTGTCATTCGCCAGTTTTAATGTATTCGCTACAAAACCCTTTTGTTAAAACTATGTTTTATACAAAATCTGAATCTGAATTCATTCGACAAGGTTCCCTGAATCTTGCTACTTAAAAACTCTCGTTTCTAGTCACGTTTATATCCTTGTCTCTAAAACGAGCGTAAAAGTTCTACGATGCCACAAAATAATAAAAAAGCTGATCCTTTGACCGCATTTTTAATTACTTTGGTTCTGAGAGATCACACACTTTTTAACTTCTACAACTAATAATTTTTTGGCTTGAGTAAAAATGAATCGAACAACTGCAATTTATGGGAAAGAGTAAAGATGAAGCAAATAAAGAGACGCTTTAGTGGAGACTTTGGTTTTCAGTTCTCAATAAATTTGTATAATCCAGTAAACCATTCAAAATTTGAATTATTTTGTAACTAATAAAACTAGGTGTCAATTCCAAGAATACGTGCTCGATTTTAAATGTCTTACCGCGGTTTTACATGAGAAAGACAATAGGAATTTTTATCAAATGAATAATTTTCGAAGTTTTCTGAATTAAGAGCAGACGAACAGTGCAGAAGTACTTCACAATAGTAGACGCAACGATTTCTCAAAGTTTAATCGTCTGTTATTCGCCCTTTTTTAAACAACAGTGTTAACCATTTTTAGTCAAGTTTAGTTTCTGGTTTTACACTTGTAAGTTCTCCTCGAGTACATGTTTCCCTCTGCTAATCTAGCGCTAAAAGTGTGATAATATTGGAAAGGAAAACCTGTTTTCCGATGCGTATGGTTTAATAAAATGAAGCAGTATACATTTTTGCGGCAATTTGAACCTCGGTAACACTGCATAACTGATTAGTACAAATTGCTTTGGGCATCTGTTTTAATCTGCAATTCGAATATAGTATTTTTCTTGATCAAAGTTTTCAGGATTCGTTACAATTTAAACAAAATAAAAGGCGATGAAATTGCGAAAATTGATTAAAGCGAAAGGAAAACTAACCAAATAGAGGTTTAAAACTAACAGAAAAAAATAGACATGAGTTTTATTCCTTCATGTTCGCGCCGAAGTTGCTCAAAGGCTGAATTTAGACTGGGGTTGTCTGGGGCTGAAAAGGAAGTAAAACCAATGCAACAAAGGAAAAAAATTAAAATAAAATGGGTTTTTACTAACCTTTTGTCAATGATCACAGCCATCCATTTCGCGTTTCCTCTTAGAGATGAGATCGGTTGGTAAATCTATGCGCACACAGTCGTCCTTTTCGACTAACGAATTAAAATTTAACGCAAGTTTCATTCAAGCCGGCAGGTGCTGATGCGGTGTTATTTGGCAGCCATCAACGCAAAAAGTCCGCAATATTTACCGCAACTCACAATAAAAGTTGAAGAAGATAACGAGAAAATAGTCTCTGGGCTCATTAATATTTTACGCGTTTCAAAAGTAAAATAAAACAACCTTCTTTTCGTATGAGGAAAAATACTGAAAACGGGTGAAGGCTCGCGTGGAACTGATATAAGTTCTACAAAACCGAGGCAAAGCGAAAGTTGCTTCTCTTCGCGAGTTTAACAGTGTCCACGGGAATCTTTGGAATTTACGACTGGAGCTGTAAATTAAATGCACTTGCTAGTAGGCAAATTCGATGGAGTGTGAAGTATAAACAACGTCCTCAATTATACACCTGTTTTATAACTCGCTATTTTTCTTACAACCTCGCAGTCACCATTGTAAAATGGCTCCAAAAGCTCTTTTGATAAAATGACATACAATAGTCTCTTAATTGTTCGTTTCCTGTCTATGCAATTCATTCACGCTGACCTAATCACGTCGTGCTTTTAGCGAGCAAAGCTACCGCGATGAAATTCTCAGGCAAGCTTATTTTAACGCACTGATAAGAGCTGCGACTTGAGTTCATTACTCAAATATGAAGCAGGTTTAATTTGTGATTGATCCAGTTCCTTCCTCTGGTAAGCCAAAAGAATGGATTTTAGACAAAACAATCGCAAAAGTTCGAAAACCCTGAACATGTGGCGGGAGTTTCGCTCTCCAATCCGGCGCATAAACTTGCCCTTAATTAATGCAAAACAGTGGTCTTTGACTTGTAAAGAAAAATTACACAATGAAAGAAAACAGCTCGGGTGCGTTTTTATATTTCCTTCGGACTGCATAACTTGACGTTTATAAATGACCCATTCAATTATAAAACCTTTAAGGCAAAAGCGGTTTGGCAAAAGCTCTTCCAACTCTTATCACCTCGTCATGTAATTATTGTTCTCTTTTAGCGTCATTTGCATGTGAATGCTTACCAAACCATGGGTGAATTGATGAAGGATTGTTTAAATTTTAGTCAATCGAAGAACATCCAATCCAAATGGCTCTTGCGATGATTTTGTGAAAATTTAAGTCGCTAAAAATTAAAATTTAAATGGGACGATTCGCAATTTCGTATCATCCATCAGTTCTGAGAAGCCCACAAAAATTCAAAGAAAACGTTGTTGTGATCAGTCGAAGAAAACGAACCAGCCAGTCATTAAAACTTTATATTACGTCCAACAGAAATACACGCGCTCATGAATAAAAAAGTCAATTTACCAGATGAAAGTCAAAAGGTAATTCTGGTTATTAGTATCAAAGCTAAAAGCAAGATATCAAATTATCCTAAAGAAAAACTTTCATTCTTAAATGTCGATCCTCAGTCATTTGGAGAGATTTCCGGTTCAGACAAGATCTAAATCTCGTTTCCACCGATTAATGTTTAAGTACTTTTAAACCCTGTAATAAGCTAAAGATTTTTAACATTCCTGAATATCTGGGTTTTCCGTTGCAAAGGGATGGATGTGGTTGTTCCTAGGGAAGAAAGGGGGGGGGAGGGGAGGGGAATAGACTCGGAGGATTTAAATTCCCTAGGAGAACATCAACATCCCCGATGGAAGGTTTAACGCTTAACGTTCTCAGCTCAAATTCTGACGTTTTATCGAGTAATTGATCCTCTCTCTCTCGAGGACTTCTTGGGTAACGAGTACGGGCTCTCTTTCCGATCAGCAACTGATACTTAAGCCTAGATTTTTTTTTTTTTAGATTAATTACCAGTAAATTCATCGATCAATTCGATGTAAATCAACCGAGACAAAAACAAAAAAAAAAGACCAAAACAAAACAGAATAAAGCAAAACAGAATAGGATCATTTCTGAAAAAGTATTTGCTCTACATCAAATATCAAAAAGGTACTTCTAAATTGACTGAGTTTGAAAGTCGGGAACCAGCGAACGTAAGTCGAGCGGGACTGGGACTGAAAAACTCAAAAGAGGAGTTACGCGACAGCGTTTTTAGTCGCTGTTTGCCTACAGAATATTTTCATAATAAGCAAGGTCGCATTTAATGTTCATGTTACTGTAGGAAATTCCACAATTCTGCCGGCAGTCTTCCTCGTGTGTGGTGAATTTTATCAACTAAGGGTGTCTCCCTTCTGAGATTCTGGCCATAATCCTTTGAACACAACGCGTGATCAGCATCAGATTTCTCCTGAATCATGCACCAAGATCACAAGAACAAAGGAAATGATCATACATTGAACTTGTGATTGTAAACAAATTCTCCTTGTCAGCACCTCAAGAAAAGTATAGAAAATATTATGTCGTATAAAGTATAGAAAACATGATGTCAATGCTAATTTGACAATATGGTTATGAAAAATTGTTACAAAAATAAAGATTATGATTCATTAAATATTCAGCTACTGGCTCAGAAAGTTCTTTCATATGGCCCGTTATTTATTGTTGTATGCTTTTTTATTCAAAATACAATTCATTTTTGACAGTTTTAAGATTAATTTTAAAATCATAGATGATTCATTTTATCAGTAACAGTATTTCAAATTCAAAACTGTAAATCTTAGATTTTGTTAATTTTCAATTATTACGTAGTCTCTGCCAGTCACAAGTCTCAATATTGCAATCTCATTTTACACATTTATGAAGAACAGCTTTTCGCTAAGTAATAGTATGTGAATTGGCCTCTGTAAAGACTTCGTCAGAGCGAAAGGCTGAGTATGTTGTGTAAAACCATCCTATTGTAGCATTAAATTAAATTTTTAGGGCCTGTTATTTACATGAGGTCTAACCCAAACCATGGTTTAACACAATCAGTGGGCCACAGACTTTTTGTATAAGATGGTTGATTTGACAAATTAAATGTCTTTCCACTGCTAGCTTTGAGCCCTCTTGACACAGGTCACAAAAAATGCTCAGATTTAAATGAGGATTATTTAGGGCACAGTTTTGTTAAACAACAGGTAAACTTTGTTAAAACAATCACACATTAGTGTCCCTTTAAGGGACCCATTCACATACTTTAACCAAAACTATTTATCTGCTCTCTTATCAAAAGTTCACTGGATACTTAGCCCAGCCTTCACTATTAGCCCTGCAAGACACGTGTTTCTCCGCCCCAAGGAAGATCTGAGATGGGTCAGTAAAAGGTTCCCTGGGGGTCTGTTACTAATAAAGAGGGAGCAGAGAAACTCTCATGCTGAAACATTGATAATGAAGGACTGTTCACAAGTTACTGGATTGACATTATATGGAAAAGTTACCAGTATGTGTCAAATGCTTCTAGAAGTTATTGAATTACTGTCTACATAGCTTGTATTATTTGCCTCCAAGATGTAGCTTCCTGAGTAAAAAAACATGCATTTACTGCTTATTTAACCCAATCTCTAGGAGTCTGCAGAATTTGTAGCAGTTCGTCTTCTCTGCTGCCTTTCTCAGGTGCCTGCATGTACTCCCAGCGTGCCTCAAGGGGCAATGACATCAGAATGCTTTCTATGCGAGCACCAGGTGTATACAGACCAAACTTGGTGCCACGGTCATAGACCAAGTTAAATTCCACATATCTACAAATACAAAAAAAATCATTAATTATTATTGAGATGTTGAACTGTTGTGTTAGTGTATATCTTCTTCCTGGAAGAGTTGCAAGACCACACAAAACTTACCGTCCCCTCCGTAACAACTGCCACTGTCGTTCACTTTCAGTGTATGCATCATCTTTATGTTTTAACACCATGGGAACATAGCCAGGCAGAACAGCATTGGCTCCAGCTTGAACAAACTGGAATACCTGTTCCTGTGAGGGTTTGTCTAGGTCATCAAAGAATATGCCGCCCACACCTCTACATTCCCCTGTTATGAAGAAAGCAACATCAAGCCTCAGAAGACTAGTGCATATGATAAAGACTTAGTTATATCTCACCTTGAGATTATTGCTTCTACTTGGTGAAAATGAAAAATTATGGCTTCAAATTGTCAAGGTAATAATTCAAGGTATGGAATTCATTCCTGGATTAATGGTATAGTGCAGTTGATGGCAGGGAGAGATGTGTGATCAACCTAAGCAGACATCATCAACAGAGTCAACTGCCTTAATGACTTGACTTGACTTTCAGGATGGCACCATTCGTGTATTTGAACCATCAGTTACTACGAACAATAGTCCATAATGGGACCACTCTTACCTGGACAAACACAGAACATACATGTACTTTATTGTTCCAGCAAGTTCAAGCCATTTGTTCTGAGACAGGCTACTCAGCCCAGAGATGCACATAGTGTGACACAGGTGTCTTCACATGGTTTTGCCCCACAGGCAACCACCTTTTGTCTTTAGGCAACTTGCATATTAACTTTGTTTTAGTGAACTTTAAGAGTTTTTATACCCTGGAACCTCAGATTTCTAAGACAAAAACCTTCTAGCATGCCATGATTATTATAAGAGCCCCCTCTGTCATCATATTTTTTGACAAATCTAAGCCTTCCAGTATCTTGTTATTATTCAATCAGTTTTTTTAAGGAAATTTTTCAGACCATTGGGTGTGACTCACCTCTATGCTTCACAACAAAATAATCATCACACCACTTCTTGAATTTAGGATAATAGGATAGGTCATGCTTATCACAGAAGTCCTTTAAAGTCTTATGAAAATGCTTTACATCCTAAGACAAAAACAAAGAGAAGATGTAACATCATCCCACTGAGTAATAGTTCTCTGAAGCATTAACCCCGCAATGCACTCAGGAGTGGAAGTGCGGTGGCCTCATGGCTAGTGCGCTTGACTTCGCATCAAGTGGTCTGGGTTGGAGCCCTGGCCAGGGACATTGTGTTGCGTTCTTGGGCAAGACACTTTACCCTTACAGTGCCTCTCTTCACCCAAGAGTATATATGGGTAACAGTGAATTTAATGTTGGGGGGGGGGGGGAAACCCTGTGATGGACTAGCATTCCATCCAGGGGGGAGTAGAAGTACTCCTAGTTGCTTCATGCTATGGAAACCAGATTTAAGCGCCAGCCTGATGGGTCACCTGCTCGTAAGCAGGCTTTACCTACTAACCCTAACCCTAACCTGATATGTCCAAAGTTAGGGAATAATAGTCAAATCCCTGGCACTTGAGACATATAATAACCTTGCCTCTCAGACTCAAAACAATTTAGAATTCTGAAAATAAAGTAACTTTGCCATGCCACTGGACTTACTAGTGTGGTTGGTAAAATTCCGAGATGGTTTGCATAATTTGAAATTCTTTTCCTTTGGTGGATGAGTATATGAGCCTTTCTCATATAAATCAGCTGATGATTATTGACTCCTAGAATTGAGGGTTCCCAAATTTCATTAGACTACAAGTAGTTCCTCCCTTTCAGCAAAATCCATGGTGCGAGTCCAAAAAAAATCCACAAAAAAAAGAGAAAATTGACATCAAAAACCGCTGGAAGCTCTGATTTTGACTTATGCACCACTGGAGCTCCATGAGTCGGGTGCTCGAAAATTAGGAGTGCCCGACTCTTAACTCTCACTGTACCTCTATTCACTAAGGACTTTAACCCTTCCACCGCCTTCCAGTTAGCTCAATTGGTTAGAGCACTGGATTGTGTCGTGCGGGAGGTCGAGGGTTGGAGCCCCGGTCAGACCAATACTCATAGTCTTAAAATAACTGAGGAGAATTTGCTACCTTTCTATAATGTCAAGAAATGGATAGATATTCTAGTCTTCTCAGATAAGGATGAACAAACCGTAGGTCCCTTCTCCTGCAGGGTTAGGGGTAGGAGACGTTAATTTCCCATGCACAAGATTACTGTGTGGTGGATGTCCTCCCCTGGGGTGGGATGGGTGGGTTTACTGGGCCCACAGTAATTGGCACAAGCTGTTGTGGTGTCCCTGCCTGTCGGCGAAGCAAATAAACTAAACTAGACTAAACTCCCATGAGTGAGTGAGACAGAATTTCCCCCCACAATGTCAATACAATATCAAGTGGACAAGTGTTGAGAATAAAGAAAAATATCAAATTAGGGAAGTTTTAGTTGATCCAGTACCAAATTCTCCAAATTACCAACATTATAAAAATTGTATGATAGACAGTAAGGAGAATTTCTAATCAGATCTTGGTAGTGAAAGGGTTAAATGAGTACCAGTAAAATTTTCAAGGAAGACCGATGAAATGCTTAGGGGGTAACTAACTAACTAACATCCCATCCAGGGGGGGGGGGGGGGTAGTAATACTCCTAGTTGCTTCACCTGGATAAACTCTAGCTGGATGGGTCATTTGGCCTGCATGAGTACAGACTTGACCTTTTATTACTTCGAGGAGTTAAAGAGTAAAGAAATGAAGGGTTATCAACAAACTTTTAAAATTCTTGAATAAAGGCTGATAGTTTCTAAAGAAACTGTTTGGGGCTGCGTTGGTGAGGGTAACAAAATAATTTGAATATATCAACAAAGTTGAAATGGTAAATTGGCCACCGTTATGATTATAAAAGCTGATGTTTTGAGCGTTAGCCCTTCATCGGAGTGAATAGGGGAATTTTGGGTTGAGTGTGCTTTTAAAGGCACACGTAGCTCTTTTTTCTGCCTTTAAAAGCACACACAACCCCTATTCGCTCCAACGAAGGGCTAACGCTCGAAATGTTGGCTTTTATAATCGTAACGGTGGCCAATTTACCATTTCAACTTTGTTGATATATTCAAATTATTTTAAAATTCTTGTCATTTACCTCTTGATCTAGGTAATAAGGTGTAAGATCAGTTCCTCCACCAAACCAACTGTGTTTCTTGCCACTCTCCTCTTGGACTTCAAAGTAACGATAGTTGAAGTGAAGGGTTGGAACAAATGGATTGCGGGGATGAATAACAGAACTTATCCCTGCCGCAAAGAATGGAAAATTGTTTCCTTGAAGGTCATTACCCCTACTTCTCATCTGTTCCACAGCTGCAGGTGGCAAATTCCCGCAGACAACTGAGACATTTACACCAGCCTTCTCGAACACCTTCCCTGCAGAATTATAATACAATTTTTGAATAAAAGAAAATTTTGAATTTGGATGTCAAGTAAGAAAAGTTTTTGTCTGCATTCATTTTGTCAAGATTGAGGGAAAAGAAAATTCTGACTTGATTGAGGAATTGCATCCCATATCCTACACCCTTTAACAGCAGAGTACTATATACAGAAAACAATAAACATCACGAAATAATTCAGAATGGTATAAGATCTTGAGTTCTGCTATACTCTGCAAACTGGGCTGAGTCTAAGTTACTCCAAGTCTAACCCAGTAAGGCAGATAAACATAAGACAATTTGGCTTTATTAACTGACTTAACCCTTTAACTCCCAGAAGTGATTAACCTTAACTTCTCTCTAGAGTATCCATACATGATCCTGCAAACAGGTAATGAGAATACTCAAATTTATCAGGTAGTTGTTACCTTGATTAAACACCAAATTCTCATAACAAATTTACAAGAAAATGTGTAGCAGCTAGAGGGGAGAATTCATAATCAGATCTTGGGAGTTAAAATGTTAATGATGTAGATTGGCCACCATAAAGAGTTTCTAAAGGAGATGTTTCAAGCATAAGTCCTTCATCAGTGATGAAGAAGGGCTATCGCTCTCTCTTTATGGTGGCCAATCAGCTGATAAAACCAAATTATTTTGTTGTACTACCCCACTGATGTAGCACCACAGTTTCTTTAGAAACTCTAGATAAATAGGCTAAGTTGTTGGAAAAATTTGTGCTTGAATGCCCCTAAATGAGATTGGAAGGTGCTTTAATGCCACAAAAAAATTTCTTGGAACAATCGTCGTGGTCAGTCGTTGTCTCGTGAGCCTTTATATGAAGCCTTACCATCTTGCAATACACAGCTTATGCCGCCTCCACCTTCTTTTCTCAGCCAACGATCTACACGAAAGTCGTTCCCATCGATTGCTGCAAGTTTCCGACATATATCGGCCTGAACCCCAAGGATCATCACCTCCATCCTGCTTTTCATGTCATCCATGCTGTTCTCTAGAGTTTGAGTTTCTGTCAAAGGTTCCGCCATAAATTTGGAGGTGTCGACTTTTCTCTCGCGAGCAGTCACAAATGAAAACCCTAAAGCTGTACCTATACCAACTGCCGAGGCTCCAAATCCGACTAAGAGACTTACTTTTTTATGCATACGTGCGGCACGAAAAATGCGAAGAAAAACCATTATAAAACTCAGAAAACTAAAATTAAACGTAAACTCTTAAAAAACTTTCAAAGAAGTTACCCCAATTTTCGCCGTGTTATGTGTTGCGAAGACTGGGTTATAGCTCGTACTTCCACTGACACAATACTGCCTGAATATTGCAGGCGCAGATTGCTTTCAATCAAGGTCTCCCGGATGTAAGCTGTCTCTTCGTTTGTGGCTTTTGGAAAGGTGAGGGGAATGATTGAATAGTTACTCAAAATCAACCTCCATCCAGCCTCCGTTACGACATCATTCAACCGTGCTTAGTTTACGCCTTAACGAATAACCAAGTTATCGAACTGTAACTCTATTCTGAGCAAATAATAAAGAATCACACGTTTTTTACTCTTGTTCTTTCTTACGATGATCGACAAAAATAAGGATGGACAGGTTTTGTAAATAACAAAGATTTAAAAAAGTTTCATTTGCATCATTATGATGATCGTTTACCCCCTTCCCCGTCGGAAATTAATGTTTTTTAATTATCTAATACCTTTTTTCGCGAAACGATTCATGCCAAAAATCTATCCATCTGAAATTGTTCCCCTTGCAACCAAGAAATTGTTCGTAACACTTTTCACGTGCACTTTTGTAGATGGCAAAAGTCCACACACCACGCAACAAAGATCTCGCCCCTGGCATAGGGAGGTACAGCAGATCAGCTATCTACAAAAAGAGGGCTCTGTACAAACGCAAAAAGACAGGAGTTAAGAAGGAAGTTGTTGAAGAACCAAAAACTAGAGTAAAGGAGGTTGGAGGGGACAAGAATGGTTCCACAAGAGTAGTTCCAGTGAAGAGAGAGGTATGTATCTTTGATGAATATCATTTAAACCTGTAACTCCCAAGATCTCATTTATAGTTCTCCTTACTTTCTTTTACACAGTCCTTGTGATGTTAGTGCAGAGAATTTGGTCTTGAATCAACCAATAATCCCTTGGGCCCAGTTGTATTAAGGGAGGATAATGCTATCCAACAGATAAATGGCTATCCAGTAGATAAGTGACAGCTAAACATGCTGCACTATACACTGGAGTAAGATTTTTCTAGTGGATAGTGTTATCCAACCTTGAAACACCCAAGACCAGATTTATATTTTTCCATATTTGATTCCATTCATCAAACTTTCTAAGCTTTAAGACGAAATTTCAAGAGTTTTAACTTAAATAATCACTGAATTGGCCAAGTCGCACATTCGCAGCACTTTTTCTTTACTTGATTTATTATTGTAAGTCAGGTGGCTCTCCCATAAGCCACTGGCTTCTTGGGTCTCTTCGCCCTCTAACTGTTATCGCTGTAATTAATTATTGTTATTGTTAAAATAAGGCAAATAAAAGATGATGATGATGATGATATTCTCATCACTTGTCTGCTTGATATTGTATTGATATTTTATGAGAAATTGTCTTGTCTCTCATGGGAGTTAAAGGGTTAAAAATAGACTATTGCCATATATCTGTTCAGTGATAGAACAACAAAGATTTTGTTTGTGACCATAAATATATATTGGGTCCAACTTAGAGCCATTTAAGCCTGGGCTACTGGGTAAGGGTTAAAATGGAGAAGGACCTGAAACATATTATGGTCCAAGAATATAAACTCTATTGCTATTGTTATCACTTAGGAGGGGATTGAAAAATGAAAACTCACAACAACACGGTCCCAACAATGGCATAATTGCAAAATCCCCTCTTAATTTTGCGAAATGGACCACAATGCCCCACCAAGTGAAAACTATAGAACATAGTTGATACAAAAATGTGGTTAGAACAAGAAAGTGGTAGGCAAAATGCAGGTGATTGTGTCACAGATATTTTTAACACATTTTGATAAGTTGATGCTTTTCATTTAATATTAAAAAAACATGACAGAAATGAGGTCAACTAACAATGTTCAAGACTAAAGTGAAACCTTGAGGGGCAGCCAAGTGGTTTCACTGAATATGTCAAGGAAATGGTTTTGACCTAGTAACTGTCTGCATTCCTGGATGTTGTGGAAAAGTAATTAGTTCAAGTGTTGCCTCTATTAAGAGTACACCCATTTTCAGTGTAAAGTTCCCTATTTTAGTAGCACTGATTTTATGGTTCGTGGGGGTCATCTAGTTTGTTATTTATTTCAAACTGCAATATAATACTTTTCTGTGTTGCTCTGTTGTAAATGTTTTAGTCTCGCTACTATCCAACTGAAGATGTGCGACGACCTCTGAGGAACAGGCGAAAGGCTAAGCCCACTAAGTTGCGCACCTCTATCACCCCTGGAACCATTCTCATTCTCCTTGCTGGACGTCATCGAGGCAAGGTTTGTAAAAAAAAAAAATGGTTGCAAATGGTGGAGCTCTTAACTTACATCTTAGGTAGTACTTCTGAAGCAGGTATTGTGGAGATTTATTAGATAGAAAGACAAGATGGTTAGTATAGTTTCACCTGTAACAACAACCCAGGGATTATATGATGACAACTACAAGAGCTGAGATCTTTGTTTGTTGTATGTGAGTGTGTGTTTGTGTTTGTGTTTTCTTTTTTGGTTTTTGAGGTGCAGTCAAATCTTAATTATCCCAATTTTTTTAATTATCCAGACACCATTACCTGGTCCCATTTTATTTTTTCACAAATATCATTCAGCTGTATTCAAGATTCCCATCAAATAAAGCAGATGTACTGAAACAATGTTGCTGCTATTGCATTAATGCAGCTTTATTAATATTCATATTTTCAATTATCCATCCCAAATGTTCACCCCAGGGGACTAGTCAGCTCAGTCCCCACAAGTCTAAATAATCAAGGATTAACTGTACCCAGAATTAGTTCTATAGACCTTTCTGCTACATAAAGAAATGTGAAGGGGTAGAACGTAACGTTACTGAGAGTCAAAACCTCTGTTTTATTTAATGATGTTTTTTTTTTTAAAACAAAAAAACTCTGATTTTGTAGAGAGTGGTCTTCCTCAAGCAGCTTGCCTCAGGTCTTCTGCTAGTCACAGGTATGGCTCATTATTTAAAACAGGTTATTCGTAAATCAGTGGAAAAGACATTTTGTGGGCCACTCATATTAATTTTAGGTCTTGAATACTGAGTAATAATATTGTTACCACCAGTCACCAGCAACTTCAGCTACAAATTTAGTTGTCAAATTTGTTTTTTACTTGTTATGGTGGCTGAAACAGTGGTGGCTCGAAGTGCTTCTAAGGCTTTTCCATCACTTGGAGGACTCACAGAAAGAGCAAATTGAATAGTTTGATGTAGCAACTAACCTGTTTTTCTCCTTCAAGGGATATGCAAGTTTAACACAACACTTTATAGAAAAGTGTGTTGTGTTATTTGTACCCTCTGATCTTCCGAGTGCAAGCATGAGCCAGTTTACTAAAATGATTCCTTTTCTCATGCCCTGGTTTGTTTAAATATGTTAACTGTTCTTCTGCAGGACCTTACAAGGTGAATGGTGTTCCTCTCAGAAGAGTGAACCAAGCTTATGTCATTGCCACCAGCACCCAGATAGACCTGAGCAACTTCAAATTACCCGAACGTCTGTCTGATGACTTCTTCAAGAGAGAGCCAAGGAAGAAGAAACGAACAGAGGACATGTTTGAAGATGCTCAGGAGGTAGATTTACCTGCTTTCATTCCTCTAGAGTTATTTTGTCGAAGGTGCTGTATCAGAGTAACCCTCATGGGCACCTACACCTGTGTAATATAAAAATTTTAAGAACCTGTCAGCTACAAAGATGACTAAGAGGGAATAACGTCAACTTGTGGAAGTAATAAGAAAGGCGCCAGTAGGAGCTAACAACCTATTTCATCCTTAACACCCCTAACATATTCAGATTTAGTATAATTTCAGAGCTGAGCAAAGAGTTTCCAGCAATCTGATTAGTCGAGCGGTTCCTTATATGATGCTATATAAACCGCTCCACGCAGTTTATATAAAATGTTAAAATAAAATGTTGATAAATGTTACTAAAATGTTACGATTTTAGAAATCTCTCTGTTGTTCAGCTCTGAATTTATACTAAAACAATTATTCGCCTCAGGCTCGGTGAATATTGTTGAATAATCCCCGAGACGAAATCGAGGGGATTATTCGATGATATTCACCGAGCCTGAGGCAAATAATTGTTAAATATGGATTTCATATATTCGTTGTGTTTGATTTATCATCTTACGGGTTTATGACGGACTAATTTGATGACTTGCTCCCAGTTGGCATGTAAGCTCAATTGGTAGAGCACTGCACTAGTATCGCATAGGTCAGTGGTTTGGATCCCATACAGGCCTGATTTTCACTATTGCTTAAATAGTGCTCTTTACTGTGAGGATTGTGCACAGATACGTTTCTATAACCACAGTTCAGGGATATGAATTTCATAAATTCGTTGTGTTTGACCTCTAACGTTGTTACGCATATTCTTCAAACTTTTCTCTTTACATTTGCTAAGGTGTTGACTAGGAGAATACGTGACAGCTAGTCACTTTTAGGGTTCAAGGGGTTAAGACTGTAGCACTCAAAACATCTTGAACTATGACTGATTGTGACTCTGTTTACAGAGACAAAAGATAAACCTTTCCTTTAACATACATCACCATAATGAAACAACAAATCTATTAACTCTGTTCATGTAGTGAGCTACTTCTTTTTTTTTTCCGAAGTTTTTTTTCCGAAATTCTGAATTTGACGAGGATTTGTTCAGCAATAGCAAGCCTTCCAACATATGTTATTTCTTTGCACCCCTATGTTGTCCAATTTGTAACTTGTTGCATATGTGAGGCATAGAGGATGAGTTAATGCAATGACTTGATTGGCAAATATATCCCTCACTCACTCACACACTTGGGTCATAATGACGATGGTAAATTATATTAGGAGAGTTGTCGCTTTGATGCCTGAAGGTGACTTTCATCTAAGAGTGTGTTTTACACTCACTGGCACACTTGGTGTGTTTTCTGCCTTTTTACCAAACAATAAGTTCATCTATGAGTATTTTTGTTCATGTTTGTTTGTCTTTTAATAAAGGAGAGGAAACCAAGTGAAGAGCGCATTGAGGACCAAAAGACGGTTGATGAGCAAATCCTCCCAGAGATCTCGAAAGAGGCACATCTAAAGAAGTACCTGAAAACCTTGTTTTCCCTCCGAAAGGGACAGTACCCTCATTCAATGAAATTCTGAGCTTGTTGGTGTAAATTACATGAATAAAAGTTGGCAACTCAAACTTTTCACATTTGATTTGTGCTTCTTTTTTTGGGAATGAAAAATAGGGACCCTAAGCAACCACGACGGCGACGGCAACAAGGACGTGGAAAAACAAGAGATCTAATTCGCAGAACAATAGCTCAGCACGTGCGTTTTGAAACTTTGTACATTCCTTAGTTGTCCTATGCAAAACAACGTGAAATCGCCAAAATCTGCGTCGTCTGCGAACCGAAACCGCGACGGCAAATTATTTAATTTTTATTTGGAACTCAACGCTACTTTTATACGTCACGTTTAAGTTTAGCTGTGGCGCCATATGAGACAGTAAGCTCCTGCAGCCATGTTCGAAATTCTAACTAAGAGTAGAAGTTCATTTTTTAATCGGAGTCTTCCTTGGCGTTGCCGTCCTGACTGCTTAAGGTCCCTAATATCACCTCATTTGGTAACTGGGTACAACACTAAAGCTTCACTCGCTTTGCCTAAAATTCATAATGTCAACCCCTAATAACTTGGAAGGTTGAGCCTATTCAAATGAAAATCACATTGGATTGGCCTTGAAGTAGAGTGTAATTTTGCCTTAAATGGCTTGAGCCTCATGATTTTTGTATTTGAAGTTACTGCTTACGGGTTGAGGGAGGAGGGGGAATAAACCAGAACATGGCTCACGATAGTAAGAATCAGACCTAAAGAATCACTCTTTGCGCCTTTTCAGTGCATGAAGTACTTCAATGTAATTTTCCCTAATCCCTCCCTGTTGTAGCCGGCTGCACAGGCTAAGGTGCCCTTCTCGTAAATCTTGGGTAAATCACCTCTAAAATCTAAGGATTGTAGGTGAGTAGAGTGACCTTTTAGAATGGGTAGTACAGGCCAGCTATTCCGTTGTGTTTAGGCCGCGAACCTAATTTGATTTCTTCAGTTCGCCTTGCGTCCGTGGCCTTGACTTGTCCTCAACTCTCCCAAGCTCCACCAACAAACTACGTACTGACAAACCAAATTTCCGTTTCACAAACCAGAGTTGATAGATTAACCCTGCACAAACCAACCTCCCGTTTCACCAGTTTCCAACTGTGTACTTCCCTCTTCGCTCAGACAACTTCTCGTAATTTGACCTTCGTTCGGACTTTTCTTCTTAATTCAGTTATCATCACTTCTTCGTCAGCTTACTATCTGACAGCTCCTCTGTGCACATACGTTCCCCGGCAAATGGATTATTTGTCGTGAAATAGAACGGTTTTCTGAATGACTTTTCAGAGATGATAATGTGCTCTGATCTTGAACGAGTCTCTGTTCCTTTCAAGTCCCCAAAGCCCTTCGCTCAAAACTAATAAAACCTCTCCCACCATAACCACCCAAAAGTCTTAAATATATGTGGACGCAAGGTGCAAGGTGACAGAAAAAGGAAAGAAAACTATATTGGATAAAGATATCTTAATTACCAAGCGCGAGGGCCGAACTGGGAGAAGATCGGCCTGAGGTCTTGACAGTGCGGACCGAGCGCAGCGAGGTCCGTACAAAAAATACCGAGGGCGGTATTCTTCCGGTACGGTCCCGAGCAAGCTTGGTTAATAAGAGATTTATTATACGACTGAAGTTCAAAGGGACACAAGTGCGGTATCATTCGGGACCATTCTGGACAGTGCCCGGTGCAATACTGAGAGAATATTGACCGGCAAAAGAGCATTTTGATTGGTTGATTTTAGTTATTGGCCCTCTGACTGCCTGAGTCGTGTAATAAAGGCTAATTACAAAACGGGTTATGCAAGTACAGATTACGTAATAGGAACACTGCACTACAACATAATACATTGATCCCAGGAAAGTAAAAGAGGGGGATGAATAGGGGTATGCAAATCCGCCACGATTTGATAACCAAATCCGTCAGTCCGTTAAGAAGAATTGTTAAATCCAATTCCGTTCGCTACTTGCTTCGTAAAAAGGTGAAAAACATACCTTGAGCTGTTGTGTGTTAGCTAGGCAATGGCTTTCCCATCGAGCGAATTGCAATCGGTGGGGTACAGTGTCACGGATAAGGCCCGGGGGGACTCCCATTTGAAACAAACGGGGTGCCCGTCGGAAATTTTAAAATTAACCCCTAAAGGAGACCATCTGGGCGTGGCTTAAGCAAATTTTGACCCCTAAAAGAGACCGCTCATGTTCATGCATTGTCTCTTTGGTACTTGGTAAAATAGAAAACTAGTTAATGTTGAGGTCATACGGTAAACAAAACAAGTTAAAAAGAAAATTTTACTTCTGTTTCTCTTCGCGTAATTCTGTATTTCTTCGCGGAACCCTAAACGAGACCTTGGCAGCTTAAAATATTGGCGCTTTGCCTGGAACACCCTAAGCGAGACCAAAATCCACACCCCTAAGCGAGACGACGAGCATCCCCGTCTGTTCATATGGGAGTCCCCCCCCCCCCCGAGGATAAGGACGCGAACACAGCAGACGTCACAGTGCGTTACTATTTCCCTGATGCGTGACATGCAGAGTCTCGTCCGTGACAAAAAAATACACATACTCAGAAAACAACGCATTTCTGACGATCGTTCAGACCCACAATCCGAACTTCCTCACATGCAAAATTCAAAATCCGGACCTAAAAAATTGACAAGACCGCGAACTGTTGCAATTTCAAAATCTGCAAATCCGTTAAAATTTTGCTCTAAATCCGAAATCCGGACAAAATAATTCTCAGAATCCGCCGATCCGTTAGCCTATTCAGCCCCCTCGTAAAAGAATGAATTACATACACTTAATAAATTCTTTGGTAACTACCATGCTTTCATGACAACTTCAAACATTTTTGTGGGTAGTACACTATAGAGAATTCTATCCCGTTCATATAAAACAGGCATATCTGCAATCAAACTGATTTGCGCTTGCGAGCGTAGATCCTTTCGTCGTTCAGGGGAACGAGGGATGAGAATGGGTATTAATTGATCAAAACGCATCACGTGCATCACGTGACCGTATATCCCCCCAAACTAAAACTAGAGGATATCCGAGGTTATAACCCACCCATTAATTTTGGCGCGATTTCATTGGTTACTTTACGTCACGTGGTGCAAAATCACAGGACAGTTATCACGCAATAACCCCCGTCCGCGTCCATATTTGTCCTCCGATTTTTTCCGTGTCGTGTCTTTTCCCGCCAATAGTAATTATTTTAATGTATTTCATTGTTTTCTTTGGTCACGTGGTTTTTAGTTTTCGCAGTCAGTCACGAAATTTTAAGCTTTGCTTTGCTTTGCCTTGCCTTTCGTTTCTCGTCCTTTTGTGCAGTTGATTTAAAGTTTTTCGAGGGTAACTGTTGCGGTGGCACGGTTGTTTTTGAGTCGAGTAAGTACAGGCTGAGTTTTCCGCTTGTGGAGCGCTGAATGGGTCGATCGAGGATAATAAAGAACGACAAAGAACTAGAGGTTTGTGAATGATCTCGTGTTTGGATTTACATACATCACATTCCGTGAAAAAGAAACATGGTCAACACAAGAGTTTCAACTTTTCCGTTCTCCTATTTACGAGGGTCTCCAATAGGGTTCTTCAATCCCGCCATCCCGACCGGAATTTTCCCTCAATCCCTCAATCCCGACGCCTTCTACCGGCTAATCCCGATCCCGGTCATATTTTCTTAATTCCTTACCTCAGCAAAAATGATCCTTTTGAAGTTCCGTTTCAGATTCCCTCACAGCAGACCCAAGCACTGACTATTACGTTGAATTAGCTGTATCTCTCTGCACTAAAACGATGATCTAGTTCATTTGTTTTTCATGACTGGTTTTAAACCGGAGTTTCGTCAGTCAGTGAGTCATTTTTATGGTTTTTATAGCTGGTTTTTCTTTTTTTTCTTTCTTTTTTTCTGTTTTGACTCTTTTGTTCGATAACACCTGCCTCCCGGATCACTTCGATCCCTGAAAAAAGTGTCTCTCGGAGATGATAGCGATCAATGAAGAGCATTAAGGGTACATATGAGTACGATGCACCACGGCAAATTCACTGTTCACTACACATATGGTAAGTCCCCGTCAATCGCAACTCAGAAGACAGTTTGCTCATTCACAATTTTCAGCCATGGGAACGATCATCTGGAAACTCCATAAAATCGAGTACAATTGTGCTCAACAGATACTGAAACATATATTCTTTTCGACCCCAGTTTAACCAGTGCTACATGTTCCGGCTCAAAATGCCGTAACCAAAGCGTACTATAATAGGTTGAAATAAGAGCCTGTATGGATTTAAATTTCGAACGAAAACTATTTCTGTTTTCCTTTGAAAAGCTACGATAAAGTTCGAACCTCTCTAAGTGGTGTCCTTTTTATGTCGCCGAAACGCTTCTGTAAGCCATTTGAGCGATTTTGACGCGTATAAAGAGTACGCGTCACTGTGTTGTAGCTTTCAAAGGAAAAACAGAGATAGTTTGAATTTGAAATCCATACAAACTCTTATTGTACGCTTTGATCACCTACGGCTAAATTAATGCGAAATGTTTATTTGATCAGTGACTGCTATCATCTAGGAGCTTCTTTAGCAATTCGCTGCAATTAAACTATAATTCTGCTATTGAAGCAAACAGTTCTTCCCGAAACATCATAGTTAATAGAGGGGACCTGAATGATTTAGGGCTACAATTACGAGTTTAATTACGGGAATATCCTCTTTGAACTTAACAATTTGATAGCGAGTGAGTTATAAAGAAAACAAATGTTATTCAAATTAAAGAGAAAGCTTTCGCCGAAACATTTTTATTTGTAAAGGTAGTTAAAAGGCTTCCGAACAAATTTTCAAACATTTTTTTGAAAAGTAACTGTCCCGATGTGACACCTGTCAATTGAAGAGGAAAGAAGCATACGCTTTTGAAGAAACAGCAGTACTGGTGTATGGTGGCCTAGGAATGCCATAAGAAAATTGTGTAGTATCTTGTTAGTTTCCCGTTATTTGTTATGTTATTTCATTTTATTTTTAAACTTGAAACGAAACAAAATTTATATCGAGATACTTTCAATCAAAACGTAAAATAAGAATTTTTAATTATTAGTTAAATGGAACAAAAATAATCTTATCTTAGCCTAGCAGTGCCATAAGGTTTTTCTCAAAAAAAAAAAAAAAAATTCGCTCGTGGCCTATCGATACCATAGCCCACAATGCACTTGGGTCATGATGTTTTCTGCAAAGATGGCGGAAAATCAAATCAGGAAGGCGACTGGATGCAAGATCAAACGCTTAAAGATGATTTATCAAAGTACGTTCGGCAAAACTGGAAAAAAGTGAGTGAGATTTTAGACATAAGAATCGAAGTACCCAATGTATACATGGAGTGAGCGAACTTTAGCACGCAGGCTGCAGTACTTTGACATTGAGTTCACGAATTATGAATTGGATATTGAAGATGTGAAAGAAGCTGACACGCGAAATGGATGCTCTGGGACAGCTGCTTGGCTATCGTTCCATGCAACAAAAGGTACGCGAGATTCACGGGCTAAATGTGCCCCATGATGTTGTTTACGCTGTGATGAAAGAAGTTTCCCCGGAAGGGCTTCAAGCTAGAGGTGTGAGAAAAGCAAAGCGGCACCAGAGAACCAATACTTTTGTTCCTGGTGTAAATAGGCGTTTATCCGTTTTTTACTTGAAATGAAGCCGCGTTGAAATAGCTAGTAGGTGTAGTTATAATACTATTTTCTTTATTTTCTGGATTCGAAAGGGAGTAGACTGCACTATGTCTTTAGATGGCCATGACAAGCTTTGCGGATACCAGAAGGCGATGTTTTCTTTGTGTATTTACAGCGCACAAGACACGTACAGTGCCAGGATAATTTTCTTAAGAATTTGGACTTCAAACAACAACCCTAAAATTATAGGAAAATTCTAACTGGATTATCTTTATGAATGCCGTGGTAAGATGTTTGTTGCCCAGCTACTTCCGTTGGTTAAATAAATGTTCAGTTTGTTACATGTAAGATATATGTGTTTGTTTTTGCCAGGTAATTGCTTCGAGAGAGCTCCTACTGACCCCTCTCCCCTACTATAATTTTATCGCGTCAGCGATCGTAACCCTTTAAAAAGGTAAATGATTATTTGCTGTGTCCTCCTGGCTGTGTCATTCTATTTCACTTTACGAAACGGTTACGACCGCTAACACGATAAAATTATACTTACGATGCAGTGAAAGTGTGACCGGAAAAGGGTCTGACCACTTCAATTCACTGACTGCAAATTCTTGTAGATGGAGCGTGACAACATTTGTTTCTGGTTCTGGCCCACTTTCAGCATTTGACGAAGAGAGACAAAACGCGGTATTACGGACGATTTTATAACAGCTGTAGCCGCACTATTGCACTCTCCTGGGCTAACTGGCACACGTTTATGAAATGGCCGGACGAAGACTAGTCTCCCTCGCAGCCGTTTTTTTTGGATGTCACGCACCGCTCCCCCAAAAGAACGGCTGCTGACAACCGAACTACATTCCTTTCTCATTGTCCTTGCGGTTTGGTCGCGGTCTATTGAACAGACCAATCACATACCAGAAAATCTGAATGACGTTAGGTTTCACGCGAAAATGTGAATGTGGCAGATGATCTAGCTATCATGTCGGGAGAAACACTAAAGAAATTTGTCGATGAGAGCTCGAAATGTTTCACATGTTCATCCTTGTGCCCTGGTAAAGACAGAGTATATATTGTTGGGAAAACTTCTCACAATTTGGTTGAAATTATAGAATCTACGCTTATCATAAACGTCAACTGCTACGCCAACGACACGAACGCTAGATTGTTTGAGCGGTTGTTAAAGTTTCAGCGAGCAACTGAGAAAGTAGAAGAAGCTAAAAACTGAACTGAAACTCTTTATTCGCACTATTTCAAGAGGTTACAACAGATTATAAAAGTCAGAATATATAATAAACAGTAAATTACATCAATAATCAAAAGGAAATACAAGACGACTTTCAATCTAGGCCAAGGGCTAAACGCTTGCTTCGACCTACAGATGGAGATCAGGAGGAAAAAAGCGCGTGCCTGCCCTCAACAAACTGGGCGAAGCTTCGAGAACACTGCAATTTAGGTCGGCCAACGTCTCCTACACTACTTGTACTTCTTCATTTGCCAGTCCACTGCTTGCTGGAGCGAACGCGATTAGTTATGTTCGTGGCTTCTTATCACCGGTACAGGAAATCGGCCCGAATTATCGAGTGTTTCCGCACGTTGGTACAACGCAACAACAATAACAATAATATGACCACTTTCATCGGTAACATGGTCAAACACGAGCGGGAGTGCTTGATATCTTAACGATTTCCCGGATCCTGTAGGCAACTTAACAAAAACATCTTCTTTCTCGACTAAAACTTTTTTAATTGCCAGCCTCTGGTGAGCATTAAGCTCGAAAATTTTGAACTTTGACGACGCTATGCGAAAAGCTCCTTCAAGCACGCCATTTGTCTTGTGTTTTCCACATGAGGATCGCGATAGAAAACGATATCTGATTGGACGAGTCTTAAAAGGTGAGTCTGGCGCGAAAAGGTTCCTGAAAATGGAACGCGAGCTATGATTGGCCAATTCGGAGAAAGGAATGTAGTTCGGCTGTTAGCAGCCGTTCTTTTGGGGGAGCGTTGCGTGACATCCAAAAAAACGGATGCGAGGGAGACTAGACGAAGACTGGTTGATCGGCTTTTTGCGACTGCTCATATTTCAGAAATCTGATGTGAATGACCTTCGACCAGTCTTTGATCTGACTTTCATGGGTGTACGAGGGCCCGCGTTCGCCCGCGTTCGCCCGCGAGGACATCACATTCGTAATTTGTTCCAAAATGCGACTTAGGCCCTGTTTACAAGCAGGTAGGGTAATCCTAGTGCTAGGGTTACCCTAGCAGGTGGGTCAAAGGTAGCCCGGGTTTACAAGCAAAATTTCACACATAGGGTTACCCTACCACCCAGGACAACTTACCTATGCTTGGTAACCGCACGCATTGTTATCAATGTTCAAAGGGTCTGAAAACAAGTAAAAAGTTGTCCCGGGTAGGCGAGTTATCCCCACCAGAGCGTTTACAAGGCAGCTAGGGTTACCCTAGCGCTAGGGTAACCCTAGCGCTCAGCTAGGGTTACCCAAGTGCTAGGGTAACCCTAGCTGCCTTGTAAACACGTCGATGAAAAAAAGAAGAAATGTGGGAGCGTTAGGGTAACCCTTCTGCCAGGGTAACCCTAGCACTATGGGTAAACAGGGCCTTACAGGCCTCCTTGATATTCTTTAAAGTTGGTTCTTTGTCGCATGGCACGAGGGTTAAAGGCCCAATGCGGTTGTACTTTTGGCGCTTGCCTTGAACGTTTGCCGATAGTCTCTGCACAGTCAAAGTGCCTTCAGATCCCCTGGGGCTAGCTTTAACGCTCTTTGCACCTACCCGTCTCTTTCCTTGGCGCTCCTTATAGTCGTTCCATTGCTTACGTTTACCCGATATGATTAAAACAGGAAATTACCATGGGAAATCGTGTAACAACACACTGGAAATGCTTCAATCGCACATCGCTTAGGAGCCACGCAAAAGATCACCGAGGAGGATTGTGGGCTATAGCATCAATAGGCCACAAGCGAATTTTTTTTTTTTTTTTTAAGAAAAACCTTATGGCACTGCTGGGATAAGGTAAGATTATTTTCGTTCCATTTAACTATTTATTAAAAATTTTTATTTTAATTTTTGATTTAAAGTATCTTGATATAATTTTTTTTCGTTTGAAGTTTAAAAATAAAACGAAATAACGTAATAAATAACGGGAAACTAACAAGATACTACACAATTTTCTTATGGCATTCCTAGGCCACCATACTGGTGTGACAAACACACACAAGTTAACTGATCATGCGACGATTTTCTCGTAAAGAGAAAAACAATGATCTTACGGAAAGTATTTTTTATTTCCAACAACGATTAATCTTCGAAGATTTACCTCTGTTCCGTTTTAAAATGTCACGGAAAGTCAAATTGTAAGTGAATGCGAATATGTGGTTTGGAGTTGTCAGTCTGCCTGTTTGTTTTCTGTAATGGCGTGTGTAAATCGGTTATTCTTCCACCGAAAAGCTGAAGTCAATGAGACTCTTTCTACCTAGACACAAGGAGATTTAATGCGACTTTTACTCATCGAATTCCTGCGTTTCTGCCGTGAAATTTACGACGAAAGTGTATTTTAGGATTTTGAACTGGTGCTGAATAAAATTCTCTCTTAGCCTAAACTTATAAATTCGTTTGTGTCTGGTGCATGTCAAACCCATGTGTAGCTTAAAGGTCAAACAGGGATTGTCACTCAGTAAATTGGCTCGCCATTAAGTCTTGTGATCGCCTTCGTATGAAATTGTTTTTGTTGTTGTTGTTGTTGTTAAGTCCTCGTTTTACTAGTCCGCGTTTTATTAGTCAGCGTTTACTAGTCCGCGTTTTACTACTCCTCATTTTACTAGTCCGCGTTTTACTAGCCCGCGTTTTACTAGTCTGCGTTTTACTAGTCTGCGTTTTACTAGTCCGCGTTTTACTAGTCCGCGTTTTACTAGTCCGCGTTTTACTAGTCCGCGTTTTACTAGTCCGCGTTTTACTAGTCCGCGTTTTACTAGTCCCCGTTTTACTAGTCTGCGTTTTACTAGTCTGCGTTTTACTAGTCCGCGTTTTACTAGTCCGCGTTTTACTAGTCCCCGTTTTACTAGTCCCCGTTTTACTAGTCCACGTTTTACTAGTCCGCGTTTTACTAGTCCCCGTTTTACTAGTCCGCGTTTTACTAGTCCGCGTTTTACTAGTCCGTGTTTTACTAGTCGGCGTTTTACTAGTCAGCATTTTAGTAGTCCGCGCTTTACTAGTCCGCGTTTTACTAGTCCAGTCCAGTCCAGTCCACGAAATACCATATGCCCTGGCTTTTTTGACTGTGTTTACGCGTGTTTACGCGATGTGAAAATTAATGGAAGGGTTATAAAATAAATAAACCCCGTCCTGGCTTGCTGGTATGTCGGCTGATAATGTCCTCGGCTAAGAGATTGTCCTCAAAATTTAATATTTGCCCTTGAAGTTCGCTTCTCGGCCAAATATTTATTTTTCGGACAATCTCCTGCCGCGGACATTATCAGCCGACATATATACCAGCCGCCCGAAGGGGTTCATTTGCTAAACATACTCTTAAAGATAAAAGATATTCCCAAATTTTCAACATTACGTCCAAACATTTAATTCAAGATGAGAAACACGGTGTGGTTGTTACAGAAGAATGAAATTTTTTTTTTCTTAAAATCGTGGCAGATAACACTGAAAAGTGAACATCCCACGCCGTAAACGGTTAGCTGTTTGTAAACATCGTTCCCGCGCGTTGAAAAATATTTTAGCCTCAATTTGGCGCGGAAATATACTCCTATATTTTCCTTGGACATTAGTCTGTCCCTCGAAGCTCACAGATTTCCCCGAGTTTCGCTCTCGGAAAACAGTCATCGTGGAATAATGCCCGTGTATAATATCCGTGCATTTTTACAAACTGAAGCCTGAAAGAAGAATCCCTATCGGGCGAATACTCTCCTACAGTTATACACCCTTTCATGAGTAACTTACCTTGTCCTGGCTATTGGGGGCGTACCACGAATACTCAAAATCTAGAAAAAACAAATCCGTTGCAAGGAGTTCAAATATGGAGGGCGCACGGTACAAGTTTGGAGGTAGGCTCTCTTCTTTGAACAATATTTGGGAGAAAAATTTTCTTTGGGTGCTTATCGCCAGCTATTACTAACTGGGCAAACCGGTGCATTAATACAAGAATTGTCTGGCTAAGTGAGTTAGGAACATTTATCACAGGGTGGGGGGGGGGGGCGGGGGGGTTTGCCTGAGCCTCTGTAATATTCTTAGTTCCCCTCACATTGGCAGTTTATTATATTCCCTCCTTAGTACTCCTTTGGTGGCGATTGATCCGCACTCCGTTCCCTCTGAAAACCATGCGAAATCATAAAATCGTCCACCCCACCCCCACCCCCTCTATTCGGGCGATAAATAATATCAAGTCCCTTTGATTTCTAAATAATTGCAGAGAAAAAAATAGCGATTTAGCAGGTGTAGATCAAACTTTTCAACAATGAAATATTAATTGCTCATACAACATCATTACATGTCAATGACATTTTGATATGAAGAAGAATGAAATAATGCTGTATGTTATTAAATTTTAAAAAGTAACAAGTGGCCGTTTCTCAGAAAAACTGAACAGGAAGGATTTCTTATACTCTTTCATTTCCGGAACGTCACGCAGGTGGGAGAGTAAGAAGGCAGACGAAGGGCCTGGTCTCTAGTTCGGTCTACGCCCTTGGTTGAGCAAGAATACCGGCAATCCGCACTTGTGTGAAAATCTTCGCTCTTTTACAGCGATAAAATGGCAGAGAAAGAGAGTAATGTGTTTAAGGCCAAACTAGCCGAACAAGCTGAGCGATATGAAGGTAAAGAGGTTGTTTTTGAAGCCATCAATGGGCATTTTGCGTTGTTAGAATCCTCTGGTAATTGCACTGAGCTTGCCATCGAGTGTCGCTTACGGTAGACAAATAGTTCCTTTGACAAATGTTTCAGGATTTTAGATCCGTTGAAACGGTTGTTCTCGATTAAATTCGCCCTTTTCAGTGCTTCTAACTTTCATTATGCTCACTGAGGTTTGTTATATAGCTGTGTTGTGCTATAAACAAGCTTTTGAATTGTCATGTTGGCGACGATTCGCCATTTCGAATGGATCGGTAGCGTTCTTGTACATTTGTCGCTGGGGGCAGCGTCAATATGGTGCATTGTTGATTAAAATAATTATTAGTTTTGAACACTTCGCGCTCGTAAAGAGTTGTCCGAAGTAAATATTTTGCAAGCTGAAAGTTGCATTGTCCATTTCAGAGTACAAATTACGCGTAAGAACACTATCGCGAAAAAATCCGCATGGCTTATCTTACGACATCTTACGAAATTAATCTCGATAAACCGATTGATCTTGGTTGCTACGAAGGACAGTTTCATTGACTGAGCTTACTTTTGTGATTTTTAGGATGTCTTTTCCGTAAATTTGTTGGAAGGAATTAATTACGTGTTAATTTTTGCATGGATCTCGCGTAGTTTTGAACAAGCGGACTAGACTTGTTATAGCGTTTGTACAAAATTGACTCAACGAAATTTGAGATTAGCGAAATGCCGGAAAACTGCATCATAGTAGTGTGTCAAACTTGTTCAATTTCGTTATGATGCCGCTCAGTCGTATTTCGGACTTGTAAGGGACATCTGTAAATGTCACATGTTGATTAAAATTACTGTTCAAGAAATCATTCAATATTTAAATTTAAATCACAACCAGTCAACATCAGTGAAAATCTGCGCTATCATAAAATTTAACAGACAACACTTAAGAGTATCTCTTAAACTGAAGCTGTAATTTTTTCTTCAAGTGATTCTTAATTTGACATACTTTCCTGTTTCTGAGAATTTACAGGGACTGTGGTAATAGAAAATGTAACGATCCCTCATCTTCATATTGTTATTTTATAGCTGTAATGAGCAAGATGGTTGAGTAATTTTAACTAAGTATTTTTACTCCAAATATCTGATTGATTCTCCCTCTAGCTGCTCCACATTTCCTAGTAAATCACTAACAAGTTTGCTGGATGATGTATGGAAATTATTGAGAGAAGTTACATTTTAATCACTTGTAGGAGTTAAAGGGTTAAGAGATTAGAGCCTAGCATAGGGCTGGTGAATTGTTCAGTTAGCCTTGTTTTGCTGCTTAGATGCATGGGGCAAGAAATATAAAATAGGTGATGTGGAATAGTTAGAGGTTAGAAGGAACCAGAATTTTCATGTTGAGATTTTAGGGTTCCCAAGCTCAATTCTCTTTTCAAAGTTACCTTATGGTGACCTGAAATCCTAAAATTACTGATGACTACTATGATATTGGAGTCATCAGAAAAAAGGAATTATCAATATTTTGTGCAATGTGAATGTCTTGATCATTTACTGATCAAAGTGAAAGAAGTTCAAAATATTTTATGTGTATAAAACTATCGCCATCTTTTTAAGGAGAATACAAAATATTAGTTAACAAAATATTAGTTAATTAAGAAGCAAGAAAGGACATGAACAAAGAAGGATAAGGGAAACAAAGATGGTTTGCAATTTTGATATTAACCACAACCCTCACCAAATGGACAGATAGGCTGCAGATATGTTCCTCAGGTCTGCATTATATCTTTGAAATATCTGCCTGACCTATCTGTAACATATTTGTAACATATGGGAATTTGGGCCAAAATTTCTAACTGTGACAGATATTAAAAATCGACAGTACATACATATCTGTGGAAATATCTGCTACTACAGATATGTTAGCTATCTGTAGATCCCTATTGTGGCCATAGGGGAGACTATCAAGGGGGGGCGTAGGGTGTAGTTCATTAATTAAGAACAAGTGAAGAAGACATTGCATTGTTATCTATTTGACATAGTTTATTGATATAAATTATTAAGCATGTATGCAATTTTCATTTCTCTTCTAATCAACAAGAACATATAAAACTTAAAAAATCATTTAAAAAGACAGGACTAATCATAAAATTGTGATAAAGTTCTAGCTGTTTTTGTTTTTTTTTTTTTTAATACTCTACAAGCTCCACAGCACTTATCTTGCAGGGTTTTATTTACAACTGTGGCAGCCTGCTTTCTATAATTTTTCTCATCCAGAACAAAACCTAGGAAGGAGTGAAAAGACAAATGTTCCAAGTTAGTTCTCAAATGATTGAAACTGTGGATTACCAACAAACAGCCCTACACAGTGGATTATGTTGGTAACATAGAGTTTCATAATCTAAATCCTAACAAAAATTTCAACCAAGGAGAGTACAGTAGTTTGTTTGACCATGCACGCTGTACCTAGATTGCCAGAGATTGAGATCACCACTTAGAATAGCCCCCTTCCCTAATTAGAATCAATCAATCAAAATGATGAAAGACACAGTCCAAAGTGACAGTGTAAGCTTGGTTAGCAAGGGAAGAAGTAATCAATTCTGCAAAAGACTGTCACTTTATTAAAAAAAATATCAGGATGGCTTCGTTACTAGCAAAGAAGAAAGTAATTCATATTAGTTTTGTCAAACACTCTTTACCTTTGAAACATAAAATAGAGGCGAAAGACCATTTAAGGAATTGAAATTATTGAGATAAAAAAGAAAGAATGAGAGGTCAGTCAGTTTACCTACCACCAAAAGTGAGAATTATTGCTGGGAACCAGCCCTTTGCTATTTGCATCCTCTCAGAATGTGTCACACAAGGAGCCTGCCTCAACATCGTCACTGGCAATCTCAACTTTACCTCTACCGAACAGGCACTTAATTCCATCCTCAGTAAATTTCACAAGGTGAAAGTCTATAGGGAAACAAGGTATAAGCAACTAAGATTATCCGTTTGAAGTAAGTCTTGCTATAAACAATAGCCCTTATTGCATTTGTGTCTGCAATGCAAAGGGTCCGCGGAATTACAGTTTCAGGACAAGGCTATCGGGTCAACATTTCTCGAGAAACACCAGAAACACTCCATGTCTGACCATATAACTCCAGAATCTGCGTTTTTTTCTGCAGAGGAATAGGTTAAAATTCTTAGTGGTAATTGTCCTGGCATCACGAAAGGAAGATTGAAAGAATGGCTGTTGTTCTGGAAAGGAACGGAAAAATTTTGTCGCTTTTGTTCATGACTACGGTTGTTGTTCCTTTTTCGGCCTTTTTGAGGTTTAACTCAGAGTCACGTTTCAAGGCCCTCAGCGCCTTGCGTTCAGCCAGAAGCAAATTATCTTTTGGCTTTGTAATTTCTATTTCTGAAAGGTCACTTTTAACTTCTTCTAAATAGCTTTCAAGGGCTACTGATTTTTGTATTGGTGGTATCCGTGTAGATTTGACGTGCCAGGGATGGGTTTTTTTGTCCTCCCCTCAGAATATGTGAATCAGACGCATTCTCCTTGCGAACTGATCAAAGTCACACAATAGTTGTTGTCTGATTTGTTTTTGTTTTGTAGCGGGTGTTGGAATGAGTTTAAGCCCTTTTGCCAGTAAATTAATCTGGTTGTTTGTAAGTTCTTTATTTGAGAGGTTTTTTATGTGCATTCTGTTCGCCTCTAGTTTGATAGTTAACGTGTTTGGCAAGACTGCGGTTTCGATCCTAATGTTGTGGATCTCGTCAGTTGCCGATCCACTGAATAGACTGTTACACCCGTATGCAATACAATGTCTAATCATGACGAGAACACGCTGTATCCTTAAGAAAAGGAATAAAAATGCCTCCAAACGTAGCCGTTTGCTTCAATTCTACTTGAAACTTTTACCTGTGTGACCTGATAGCCTCGTTTCAAAACTTCAAAGTCCGCTGAGCTCTCATACAATGGGCATAAATGTGATAAGGGCTATTATTTCACAGTTTTGATGAGGTCATTCACAACTATGAATGAAATAAACAAAAGAAGTTTTCAGTTTCACCACTAAAAAAAAATGGGTGTCACCATTATCCTCTTGAAAACGTGTCGATGCTTTAATTTGGTAATTGGTTAATTTCTTTTTGACATTTTTCAGAGCTGATCTTTATCGGTAAGCCAAACTATAAGTCTGCAGCACGCTAAAATGAGGCCAAGTGCAAGCGTTTGAATAACTGAAATATATCACACCACAAAAGGAAAACAAAAGTGCTGCCAAAGAACAAAGTTTACTGAAAAAGCTGTAAAATACCAGCACACCCAATCAAACGCATTTTGTACTTTTGGTCCTATTCCCCCCTCATCTATCACGCACATCATTTTGCCATCTCCACCTGCAAATAGCAAAAGCTAGATGAGGCGGGCAGAGAGTCTACAGTGTAAAGCAAGATGGCGGACAAACGGATCGATTCAAGGAAATGCAAGCGTTTCAACACCTTTTCGTTGCATTGCAAATCCTTTGTCACCAAAGCTTGTGTTTTCTTGTGAGGAATGCTTTAATCGAAGCTCCAAGCTGTAATAATTTCAGACCAACCCCTCCATTAACTCCACGGTGTTTTGAAGATCATATCGATGGTTCAAATGGATCGCTGGTTTCGAATTCTTCAACAGCTGAAAATGGATGATCAGAATTCACACTGCAGGACACAGTTTATGATTCAGGCTCACTTGTGGATACCCTTGAAGTACAAAATTATGAAGAACTTCCTTCACACGTTTATGAAAACGTAGAAGAACCGAACAGTAATGAAATAATTCCAGATTTAAGTTCAGTTGACAATAATGGGACAGCTGATGCAAGTAAGCTTAACACTTTTGAAGAAAACAACGACCCTCTTGTTTATTAATAGGTTGAGCTGTTTTCATGTTAGATTTGCAAAGCAAGTAAATTGATGTACAAATAGAAAATTGATTGTGTGAATTTTTTTCTGGACCCTACATTTGTAATCAGTATTTGTTCTTCTTGAAGGACACAGGTTAAATACCACAATAAAGAGGATTTTTAAAGTGCTACTGAAACGTAATTTTCATATCCGAGATTTTTTGCAATATAATAGAGTTTGAACGTTATTTGCAAACGCTGTGTACTTTTTTTGGGCCAACGCATAGCGGAAAGTACATTTTTAACCATTCGAAGTTGACCGGCTGAGATCAAAATTGGTGGCCATCTTCACGCGGCCAAAACAGCCCTGTGACGTCACTGGTTGTGTACTTCTGTGAAAGTAAGGTAAAAGCATGGAGTGTGGCTTGCATGTTGGGAGGCCGATAAAGAGGATTTTGGGAAAAATGCCATCCTCGTCTTATTCATCGGCGGCCACATCGGCATCTTGGCTATCTGCGAGAGGTTCGCCCGGATAGGGAGCAAAATTCCCGACTGATACCGAGAACGAATCTCTACCAGTCTATTTAGTTAATCGGAAACTGACGAGATCCATAAGATTAGGATCGAAACCATGGTCTTGCTCGACCATCTACAGAAAATGTCGAAAGGCGTTATATATAACGGTAGATGGGCTACTAAACGCCCTGAGCTAAAGCAATGGCATTCAGAGAATGAAGAAAACATGGAAGCCTCATATGACACCACCATTGAAGATGATCTACTCGGCAAGACTGAGGATAACGAACAAATCCCGGTTCTGTCCTCGTGTACCGGTTCACAAGAGCCGATACAAAAGACCGAACAATACACAACAGCTAACCAATGACTCCTAAACAAAGAAAGAACAATACACAACAGCTAACCAATGACTCCTAAACAAAGAAAGAACAATGGTAATTCCCTTGTGAACTGGTACACCAGGACAGAACCCAAATTCCTCTGTACCAAATGCCTCGCAGAACATGCCCAGAATCCCTACAATATAGGGCAAGGGCCAAAATAAGAGCAGATGAGGATTTCAAAAATGAGATAAAGCAAATCCTTAACAACGCAGAGCAAGAAACAGTAAAGGCGATCATGTGCTTCTATGAACGTGAAATCGGTCGTTTTAATACCGAAATAAAGAAAAGAAAATGAACCAAAACGGCTGGAACACTGAACAATAAGAACTGTAGTACGATCGAATCAGCGCGCGTGACGCAAGCTGAAAGCAATCAAGACAACTTAACGATCGAGACAGTCAAAAAAATAGCTGTACATCTACAAAGGTGAACGATTCGAAAAAGACGCAATCCCTGATGTACGTACTCAGTGCCACACAAAGCAAATTCTCATGAAAAACTGGCATTTAATAGAAACACAACCACTACTGAGCGAACTATACAAAAATCCGCCGCTCGTATCTTACAAAAGAGGGCGGTCGCTCAAAGACATACTCATGAGGGCTAAACTTTGAATAGGCTACTCTAAACACACGCTTGGGAGTCGTGTAGGCCTGTCAACCCCATTTTATGCCACCATCTTTGTCTTCGCTACTGGAGATGACTTCACTTCGTTCAGAAGAAGATTCACTTGACAAAACTTCAATATCTGCCATCTCCTTTGCCCACGAATACAAACAAACAGTGAGTGAAATAAACCACGCTATCGGAGTGAACACGACCAGTGACGTCATCAATCCATTTCGCTCGGTACCAGGACCCGGACATGGTTTTGTGGAAAATTTTTGATTTGAACGGTTAAAAAAGATTTCTTTCGCTTCTTTTTGGCCAAAGCAAATTATCTCATGATGATCAGCATATTCAAAACTACAGGTTAGAGCAAGTATTTCAGATACGAAAATTTCATTTCAGTAGCACTTTAAAGACACCATGGCTGAGAAGACCCCTTTTGCAAACAGTTACATGTCACTCAATCAATATGCTATTTTGCATAAAGATCTTAGTAGTTTTAAAAGTGCAGTAGTTTGGACACTCAATTTTTGGTCAGCATTTAGCCAAATATGGTCTCCTAGTAGGGGAAAATAGGCCATTTTACAGTTGTGTACTTAGTTGCCAAGCCTTTTATTCAGAGTGAGGCTAAAGATGACCTTGTTGTGATAGAGACCAGTGTATCTAGTTAGCATGATAACAAAGTGATTTACATTTGAAAGGCAGCAAGGTTTGTATCATAACAAGGTCATCCCTCGCCTCACTCCTATTCAAAGGCTTGGCAACCAAGCACACAACTGTAAAATGGACTATTCAAATATCATGACTGGCATGTGTTGACAAAAGATGGGTCCTCGATTTCTAACTCACCCTGTTTGATCACCTACATATATGTTAAATATATGTCAATTTCCCCAGATACTTTGCAGATACTTGAAAGAAGTTCCTACATATCTGTTTAATATCTGCAAACATAATTGCAGATATGCTGCAGATATGAATAAAACCATTACAGACATTGTGCAGTACTGTAACAGATATGAGACAGATAGTTGCAGATACTTTATATATCTACATCCATTCAGTAAGGGAATTGGCAGTATTTTACTGTTGTCATGCAATGCCTTTATCAGCTCTCAAACATGGATGACTCAGAAAGTTTGCAGTTATGTTGTGGTAAAAAAAACAATTGGAAAGTGGTTTAGCGTGCTCTGTACTCTTATTGACCACAATATTTGTCATTGCAGTGGTCAATATTTGTTGTGGAGTGAGTCCACAACATTTTGACCACTGGCTATATTATAGTAAATATATCTTATTAACCAAGCGCGAGGGCCATACTGGGAGAATATCGGCCCGAGGTCTTGACAGTATGGACCGAGTGCAGCAAGGTCCGTACAAAAAAGACAGAGGGCCGATATTCTTCCAGTACGGTCCCAAGCAAGCTTGGTTAATAAGAGATTTATTACATGACTGAAGTTCAAAGGGATACAAGTGCGGTATCATTCGGGAACATTCGGGACAGTGCCCAGTCCAATACAGAGAGAATATTGACCGGCAATAGAGCATTTTGATTGGTTGATTTTAGTTATTGGCCCTCTGACTTCCTGAGTCATGTAATAATGATGAATATTGTTGTTGTTGCTAAATAGCGATATTGTAAACCCTCCATCCCAGGGCACTGGGCAATTAAAAAGTTTTGTTTTCAGCCTTAGTCAGAACAATTTGGTAGCAAAAGAAATCTGAGATTACTAAATTGTCAGCTCAAAGCGAACTACAAAAAAGTGAAGTTTCAAAGACATTTCTCTGCTTAACTCTTTGACCTCTAAGTGTGAAGGCATCTAATTTCTACATGCAATATCACCCTGAATCACAAAGTTTTTAAGAATCAAGAAAATAATCACCAACTTATAAGCTCTAGATTGTTAAACAAATTTTCCTTGTAAGCACTTAAGGAAATGTATGGAGAATAGAGAAAGATGTTTTTTTTTTGTCTTGTCATGAGCATGGGACAAAGGAAAAATTCCCCATGAGGAATTGAACCTCAGACCGTTGGAGTGTGGATCAAACCTTAAAAGCGTGGAATCTGAAGGTCTGAACCTCAGACCTTTGGAGTGTGGATCAAACCTCAAAAGCATGGAATCTGAAGGTCTGAACCTCAGACCTTCGGAGTGTGGATCAAACCTCAAAAGCATGGAATCTGAAGGTCTGAGGTTTGATTCCTCATGGGAGCTCAGAATTTTTTCTTTGACCTACACTCATGACAAGATGAAAAACATCATTCTCTATTTCTTTACGGAGCTCAAAACTTACTGTCTTTCTTCATCAATTTGTATGGAAAACAGTATGGAGAATGTGCATACTGAGGTATACGAGTGCTTACTGAAGATTATGGATTTTCCATTTCTTGTGTAATAATTTTTGTTTCCATATTTGGATGAAAGAAGTCAAGATTTCAAATTGCAGTCAACCCCTTAGTTGCAATTTCAGACCCTGATTTTCCTGATACTACATTTCTTAATGAAAAACCTGTGTTCCTTTTTTCAGAAATGGCTGAATTCATGAAGTTAGTTGCCAAGGACTCAAGTGGAATGGAAATGACTGTTGAAGAGCGCAACCTACTGTCTGTTGCATATAAAAATGTGATTGGGGCAAGAAGAGCAGCATGGCGCATCATATCTTCCTTGGAGCAAAAAGGAAAGGAGGGTGGAAATGATGGCAAGTGTGAGTCTATCAGAAACTACAGGGAAAAAGTTGAAAGTGAGCTTCAAGACATCTGTAAAGAAATTCTTAGTCTCCTGGAAGATGACCTCATTCCTAACTCCCAAAACGATGAATCCAAGGTTTTTTTCCATAAAATGTAAGTCATCTGTTAAGTATAGTCTACATAGTTTCCAGGGAGAAGCTGTGGTGATGAGGTTGTGTTGGAAACCAAGTCAGAAGGTCAGGGTTAGAGACCTAGGTGGGTTAATGTGTTATGTTCTCAGACAAGAGGACTAACTCATAAAGCCTTTATCTACTGACCCCACTTCTAACCACTTCTGTAATAATGTGCAGATCAACTGGAAACTTCATCATCCTTTGCCACACCTTCCTTTTACCAACAGCAATAGTTGTTTACTGATAAACTATCAAATTTCCAGTGAGTAATCAGTGGAAATTATGGTCTAGATGATTTTTAAATTTTAGGGCAAACCCATGAAAACTGTCAATCAGAACACCTCTTTGTTAGTGTTTCCACTGGTGTGTTGCTCGCATCAAATCAGATTGCTGCTTTGGGGTTTGTATCTCGCACCAATCAGATAGCCCTGTTAGGGTGCAGATCACTGGTGTCTTTGCCTGTGAGAAGATTTAAGACAAGTCAGGGAGAAAGTTGCTGGGATCTGGCACTAATTATCAGTGCTAGAGCTCTTGCAGGCTTGTCTTGGTGAAGGCCTCATAATTATTTTCCCATGGAGGGAAAAGTGCTCTTGACCTGATTGCTGATTAAATGAGTGCCTCCTTGCAGGCAATTGTATCCTCTTTTGCAGCTGTTGTTTGGTCCCATCATGCAACGGGTGGGAAGAACATAATTTATTGTGTGACAAGACCAAACAACAGCTGCGAAGGAGACTACAGTTAGTATGGCATCAATGCAGTTAAGTTTTGCTTTCAATCATTCTGACATCAGTGAAAATAGACCACAACACACCTGTGTCTGAGTCTTTCAGATAATTTGGAAAGGTTTTTTTTTCTTCTCTACTGAATGATCCTTTTGTTGGAATCTTTTGAAGTTAATGTTTTTTTTTATATATAAGTTAATGTTTTTTTTTATATTTTACGAATTGCAAACATCAGTTACTTTGTGTCCCATTGCAACCAACCCATCCTAAGAAATTAACTGTAGCATGCCTGTTTCTTTGAGTTTACGCTTTGTATTGTCTTCACCTGTATTGAAAGGTTACTTAGAGAAAAATCAGTCAAATAAAATGGAGAAAAACTTTTCAAGTAAAATTTAATCCATGTTCTTCTCTCAAAATCAATGTTAGTAATATTTATACCATATTTATCCGTGTATAAGTCGACCCTTTATGACAGAAAAATCAGCCCGAAAAATCACCCTTGACTTTTACACGGATCATAGACAAAGACCTGACCCAAGCAATCCAAGAAATTAGTGTAACAATTGCCTGAAGTCCATTTAGGAAAACCGAGTTCACAAAACCAGTTCTAATTGTGTTCGAGTTTTACATGGCTTAAAGAGAAACCTAGTGGGGCTGATTTCTATTGTATCTTCTGATATGTAGAGCAGACATTTTTCCTTACAGCTTTGCTGCTGTTTTCATTGGTGAATTCTTGTTTTCATCGAATGATTACAGTAGCTTAGTGACCTGGCAATTTCTCCTGTTCCGTGGAATCTTCTTGAAACAGTCAACTGTCACTCCCGGTGGATGAGCACTTAAATAAAAGTTTCACTGCACTTGCTCTACCCACCAAACTCCAAATTGACATAACCCTTCAGGTATCGGAACATTGAGTTTGATCAGACACTGACACACGTATCAATATCATGACCAGTAACAATATTCATCTGTGGGAGTCAGGTAGCCTCCTGCCTTTGGGGGTGGCGTGGAAACTTCTCTCAAATATTCCACTCTTCTGGCCTGAAAAAAAGGTTCTTGTATAGAAGTAATAGAGATTATTCCATGGAAAGTGTGCATGAACGATTTTTATTATTCACAAGTTGGATGCATAAAAAAGGTAATAAATGAGCGAGCAGGTGATTTTTTTGATGAATTGCAAGAAGTGAATAAAAGTTCAAGCACTTTCCATGGTATGATTTTTTTTTTTTCATACATACTGGGATTTACACTGTGAAGTACCAACAGTGTAAATCTACGTATGTATGAAATAAATTATTGCTATGCCTTGGATTTCAACTTTCATGTCAACTTTGTTCTGAAATTATCTTTTATTTTGCAATGCACAGTTTGTCTGAAAACTGCAATACTGCCACGTACTTCAACGTTTTTACTTCCGCCAACTAACTGATATGATAAATGTTCTTTATCTAACAGGAAGGGTGACTATTTCAGATATCTAGCTGAAATAGCTAGTGGGGATAAGAAAGAAGAAGCTAAAAAAAAGGCATTGGAAGCCTATGATTCTGCAGTGAAAATCGCCGAGAAACTTCCAGCAACAAGCCCAATACGGTTGGGTTTGTTCTTAAATTTCTCTGTGTTTCATTATGAAATCAATGACAACCCACCAAGAGCCTGTGAAATCGCAAAGGAGGCCTTTGACAATGCAATCAGTGACCTGGATACCCTGAATGAAGATTCCTACAAAGACAGCACTTTGATAATGCAGCTTCTACGCGACAATTTGACTCTGTGGACTTCTGATACAGATAGTAAGTCTGTTATGATTTTATTTTGTCATTTATTTCCTTTTCCAGTCTATAGAAATAAAAAAAAGTGGAATAAAAAAAAAGTGGACTACATTCCAGCCACTACTTTGACTGGCTTGAAGCACACTGTACTTTTGAAGCATGTAGATGCTAGGTGCAGCAATCCAGTGTTTACAGTACATTTTGAGCTTTGTGAAAGGTTCAAATTTTCCAGACTTTGCAGAAGGTAGTTTCTAATTGGCCAAATTTTTCCAGCAGAAGGAAATGAGCCAATGGTGAAAATTTCAAAACCACAAATCTGTACTTTATTCAAGTAACTGAAAAACCCAACAGGGAGGTCAAGGGACATTATGTACTCTTCCTCTTTGCTTTGACTTGAAATATCCACCCTTATGTAAATATATGATCAAGGGAGGAAGAAATTTTGAAAATGGTGTTCTTTTTTTTTCCTGTTTGCTCTGAAAGTCTCAAAAATTACTTTGAGAAAATCCCAAACCAAAAAAAAATTGTTTTTGCAAAGTAACGTCAATTTTCATAGAATTTGTGTAACAATCAAGAGTTTATTTAATTTCATGATCCTAATGTGTGATTCTAGGGTGATACTGTAAGTAGAAATAAGAAGCTGGAAGCCAGTCACTCATAGGAGTTAGGTTCCCATTAAATAAGCATCTCATTTGGTGGAGTAGTAAAACTTCTTGTGGCTTCTTGCTGCAAATAGTGATGGTGTAGTCCATTAGGCTCAAGAAAAGACCTAACTTTTATTTACTTATTTACTCTGTTGTCTCTTGTTTAATTCTTAGTGGAGAAAGATGATACAAAAGTGGAAGATATTGAGGGTGAGGATGCAAAAGAGTAGATTAGAAAATGGTTGAAGATGTCTTGAAGAGTTATCTGTCAAAGGACTAACTTGTATGTGTGTCTGCTTGATAACTTGTTTTTTATTGATGTGGCAGCAGCAAATAAATTATGCAGTGAAGGCATCAGAGTCTTATTTTATACATTTCCATTTTTAGCAAGCTTTTTTCTTTTAGTGAAGTTTGATTCTCTGTCCTAATGCTGCTACTGTTTTTTTTGCATTTAGTATTAAACTTAAAACTCAGAGAACTTAATACAAGAGAAATTCTTGTATCTTACTGACAGCAATAGGTGTTAGTGACATTATGTGACCTCCTGTGTATAATTGTAAAGTTGAGAGCTTTGTAAATTTTTCTTTTTTTTTTTTTTTTTGCTATACACTGGAATCATTTGGATTTAATCGCCCAATGCTGTCAAAGTCAATAACTTTAACCCAAGATTTTTGTCTGTTATTTTTCTCTGGCTTTGCCTCAAGGCTAATTCCTGACTGTTAACCCTTTTAACTCCCATAATTTGTCTAGTAATTTTCTTCACCTATTGCCATACATTTCCTTGTACTTAGGTTAAGAGAATACAGTGTTGTGTCAAGATAACACTCTTAGAATGATGAACTTGGCTTTTCTGATAATCTGCGTGCAGGATAATGTCTTGAAATCAACAAGGAGAAGTTACTCATTCATTCTATCTGGGATTTAAAGGATTAAGGAAATTCTCGCTTCTGAGTAAAGGTCTCCTTCAGAAAAATTTAGTATATTTCTGCGAAACATTTTGGAGAATCTTGAAAGTGAAATTTCAGTACAGTGATATCATGTGAAGAGGATTTGAAGTATTGTCAGGGCTTGACACTAACGGTAACCCACTAGCCACAGACTAGTAGAAATTCAGTTTTGGCTAGTGGTTTTCAATTTGCACTAGCCAGTTTGGCTAGTAAACAGACTGTAATTGTCGTAACATCTAAAAACATCTAAGATGTCACTAGCCACTTGGCTAAGTTAGTTGAAAAGTTAGTGTTGAGCCCTGATTATAGATTCTTGAAAGTAGTGCTCATCCAAACTGTAGATGTTTTAGGAGCATCTTTGTGATCACCATTTATGGGAACTGAAACATGTTCTCACAATATTTCCATCAAAGTCAGATGTAAGTGGTATAACCTACACAAAAACAGAGTTCTGCTCATCTTTCTTTTGTTGCCTCGCTTAATTAAGTCATGTACTGTTTAAGGTTTAATTCCTCATTGTCTTCAGGGTAACGGATAGAATCCATGTTGCAATGCGTCTGTTCAGTAAAAGATCATAGATGATGTCAAAATGTAGTTAGAACAAAAGAGTGGCTCATGCTCTTAGTCCATTTTGAGGAGCATTTTGAGGAGCATGCTCTCAGCGCATTTTGATGTCTTCTGTGATCTAATCTGTACAAATCTGCAGCAAAATGACATCTACTTGTTTTATTTGATGAAGAAGCCAAAAGGTTGTTAATGGCAATGTCATCTATGCATCTGTCGTCCAACAGATCGTGAGTAAGAACCAATTGAATGACGGGTAGGATTCAGCCTATCATATAATGGAAAATATTCAGTGTGCTATTTACCGACTTTTCTGTGGATGCAGCTACTTTTAGAGTGTTGTGATACTTCTGCTTATTTGGAGTTTTTCTTTTTGGGAGCTTGACAGTAGAACATGTTTGCAAGATGAAATGTTCCACAAATTTGTGATACAAGCACAGTATTGGCATATGCTAAGTTGAATAATAAATAACTTATTCATGATGGAATGGTAGTGTTTTATTTTTATAATCAGATATCTTTCCATGAACTTTCCCTTCATTCATCATTCCTTTTCTTGGAAAGTTTATGTTTAGAAAGCATTGCTAAGAAGGGTATGTTAACTCCCCCCCCCCCCACCCCCACTCTAGCTTTATGACAAGCAAAGAATGAATTAAATGTTCAATAAACGTTAATCAGGTATTTCTCCACTCCTGAAAATTTTATTGCATGCCTAATAAAGGATCCGCATTCTAAAAATCATGCGTATGGCTGCGGATAGCCAAATGACTATTTTCCCTTAGGTAAGCCTATAGTTTTGAAGTATCATCCATTAGCCCACCTGCTGTAAAAGAGATCACTCCCTTTCTTCTTTTTGATAACTACGTAGGCCAGAAAGCACTGTGGGACTCGGTCAGGGAGAGAAGTCATTTAGCTCAACACGTGCTTAGATTTCTCAATATTAGAACAGCCGAGATGGTTATAATGACGTTGGATGGATGGGATGGAACGTTGAATTAGTGGGTGTGGCATAGCATTTGTCATTAATTTGGTAATGTTACAGGAAAATTGCAAAAAACAGTTTTGAGGGACGGTCTCGAAAATCCTGGGTAGATAATTCTTTTCTCAACTTTAGGATTTTCATTTTAGGGGCAAGGCGTCACTGTTGAGTGAAATCGAACCAATTAAATCTAGCCGTTCTAAAATTAGGATGCCACAAAGTTTATTGTTGATTTATCAGCTGCGAAGTGATGCTGTTCATGTAATGGCATTAGGACGGCCTTAAGAATCTGCATGGGAGCATGGCACGCGGACCAAGATATTATCATTCTCAAATATATATGGGGACGATTTTTTGGATGAAGGCTAAATTCCATTTCTTGGAATTACAGAATCATTGGCTTTCAGATCAATCATTGTGTTATCCAATGCAATCATATGTCCAGGATCATCATATGACTATTACACCACGTAGTACTCAACTTTCAAGATGGCGACCACGTGGAGCGAACTTAGTCCAAGTTTATCCAATTCAGTTTTAGATATCATGGACAAGTTTGGCTTCCAAAAGATGACACCAGTACAGGTAGGCGAAGGAATTGTGTAAATTTTGTCTAACAGAATATGTTTTGGTTTACCCTTTTTCTTTGTTACACAGGCAGCCACAATTCCACTGTTTATGTCAAACAAAGATGTTGCAGTTGAGGCGGTAAGTACCGTTATACTGAGAGCCCTGTATTTGTTTGATTTATTTAAAATAATTAGGTGACTTATTAAGTTTTTTTATTTGTTTTGGAGTCGATAATGTTCGGTAACCAGTTTGAAAAATTTGTGGTGTAATTTGAACCAAATGAGAATTGATGTTTAGTTTAGTTTATTGAGGTTCGCCAACATACAACACAAAAATATGTATAAAAAGGTACCACAAAAGGTAGGAGAAAAAAAAAAAAACAGTGCACGCCCCAATTGACCTTTGCTCCCCTAACAAATTACAGCAATAAAATCACAGTATTATTCATAAACAATATTTAAAAGCCAATAAAAGTCAGGTTAGAAGCTAGGGCGGAATGTGCTTGTCCGTTTTGTCTATATGGTGAAGTAGGAGAGAGTATTTGAAGGTTTTGACAGTTTTGGCTTGTTTCAGTTCGGGAGAGAGATTTCCAAAGTTTAATTGATCTTGGGAAAAAAGACTGGTTGAAGTACTGTTGTGTATTATAATAGTGATGATAGAATAACTTTAACACAGTAATAATAATGCTTGTTTATGCTATTACCTCAAACCTTTGGGAATTCAAGTGAAATGGTGTCAGGTACAGTTGAATCCTTATAACTCAAACCTTCAAGGGAAATTGAAAAAGGTTTTGAGTTATTGGAGCTAAAAACAAAGGACCCAAAATAAAGGAAAATGGTGTTACCCATTTTCACTGTCATACCATCATCAAAACCATTCAACAAATGAAGTGGAGAATCAAAGAGATAAAACACGATGAATCTTCAAATAGTCCAGGAAAGATTCAGGTCTGTGTGATGTTTCATGCAGGCGGTATTTAAAAAAAATGTTTTACTCAAATTTATAAGTCTTTGCATGGAGACACCAAGTTTGTTTCCCTCTGAAGGGCACAAATATGGCAGCTGCCAGATACTAAAACAACATATACGTTGTTAAAAACTGGAAGCACTGTTTTATGACAAAAACAAACACACTTAAAACCGACGAGTGAAGTGGTGTGGTAGTTTTTTAAGCCAGGAAAGAAGTGGCTTTAACAACCCCCCCCCCCTCCCCCCATCGTCACAAGTACGAGCTTATATTTCTACACTCTATATTTCCCAAACAACAATCCCTGTGTGTAGGTACCATTAATCCCTTTGAGAATGTTTTTCCCATTTGCTCTTAAAATGCTACTTTGAAGCAGACAAGCAACTACACTCAAAGGTTTACCTGCCATAATTTATTTGATGCAAACATGCATCTGAAATATCAAATATCAAGCTCTTCCTGAAACCAATCAGTGATGCTACCAGTAGACCTTTTTCAGAGACAAGTGTAGTAATTACGTCTTTTTGCTCTTCTCGCAATGTGCAAGACAAACCAGGTTCCATTGAACATTTGAGAGATTCTTCTAGTCTGTCTACAGCTGCTTCCTGCCCTAAAAAATTAATTTTTTTTTAGACTGCACACAGGCTAAAGCCTCCTTGAGAGTGAAATCAAATTTGACACTTTTGCCTTTGACAGTTTTCACCATCTTTATTTTTCTCACAAGTGACATGAAGCAGATTGGCCATTCATTCTGTTACTTTAAAAACCAAATATGGTAGCCATGAGTTTCACCAAGCTAATAGTGAGCACTTGCCTGCCAAAGTTATCCCTGCTGTGCAGGCTATTTTTCTCCTACTAAGTACCGCTACCTTCATTCCCATTTTTGAAAACAAATTTTAGCTTCCAAGATCATTTTTGCGGGAGGTGTTTTGAATATTTTTGAAAGTGCGAATTTAGTGCCCTGAAGAGTTGACACAAACATTGCTTAAGAGCTCTTCCTCTCACAATGGAAGATTCTTGCTAATTCACAATGACTTGTGTGGACTGTTGTCTTGTTGTATTGATTCAAGTTCATTAAATGATAGACATGTTCAGAGTTGTGCCAGTGAACCTTTTTGCCCATAAGAGTGACTAACTTCTATATTCTCCTTACAATGTCACCCCTGAATCACGCATTAAGGTAACGAGAATTATGTAAATGATCACCAACTAAAGAAGCTCTTGATTGTTAAACAAATTCTCCTTTTCAGCACCTTAAGAAATGTATAGAGTACTGAGTATGGAGAATATGGATACTGACCTTAGGGAGTAAATGGTTAAGACTGTGGGCCAAATTTTTCTGCTAAGCATGGAAAATGTGAAGCAGATGCAAGATCCACATTTATTGATCAATTATTAAATTACTGAGAATAATACTGATTGTTGATTTATAGTGATTGAAAGAGTTAACTTCTAAATTTCAGGTTACCGGATCTGGAAAAACCTTGGCTTTTTTGATTCCAATAGTGGAAATGCTCCTGCAAAGGTTATTTGCATTGTTCAATGAATGCTTAGGGTCAGTTTGAAGTTGACAGTACTAACCACGGGCCACAGTCTTGGAAAAAAGAGCACCATGTAAAAAAAGCCTTTATTGTGTACAAAAGCTGACGTTTCGAGCGTTAGCCCTTCGTCAGAGCAAAGGGCTAACGATCGAAACGACGAAGGGCTTACGCCTAAAAAAGGTTAGCTTTTGTAATCCTTACAGTGGCCAATTTACCATTTCAACTTTGTTGATATATCCAAATTATTTTGTTACTCCCACCGACGCAGCCCCAAACAGTTTCTTTCGAAACTATCAGCCTTTATTTATTGTGTACAGTTTGTCTTCACTCAAATGCAAACCAAAAAGCTGGCCTTGTGTTACTAGTGTGGATTCAACAAGAACATGCTTATCAATCACAAAATAGTTCTTCAACAACACAATCATTTCAAACCCAGAAAAGGAATTTGTCCTTTTTTCTCTTAACTTTAAAGGTGTCCACTCTGCTAAGTATTGAATATGACATTAATTTTGCTTTACATACTTGCTATTAAATTTATTGTATTAATTCAAATATGTCACATTTTCTTTTCAAAGGGAAGAGAAGTTGAAGAAACATGATGTAAGTTGGTTTCATTTTTTAAAAAGAATACAAATCTACATGTAAAGGTAAAAATATATGAGTTGACAGTGGTTTAGCATGGTCCATACTCTTTTCAACAATCATGACATTTATCATTACAGTGGTCAAAATGTTGTGAACTCATGGGGCACAGTGGGAGGCACGGTGGCCTCATGGTTGGTGCGCTCGACTCCGGATCAAGTGGTCCGGGTTCGAGCCCTGTCCAGAGGCATTGTGTTGTGTTCTTAGGCAAGACACTTTACTCTCACAGTGCCTCTCTTCACCTAGGTGTTTAAATGGGTACCGGCAATTTAATGCTAGGGGGTAACCCTGCGGTGGACTAGCATCCCATCCAGGGGGGAGTAGAAATACTCCTAGTCGCTTCATGCTATGGAAACCAGAGTTAAGCACCAGACACTGATGGGCCACGGGCTCGTAAACAGACTTTACTTTTACATGGGGCACAACTGAGTGAGTCTGCAACAACTTTTTACCACCATGATGATGAATATCTTTTCGATAAGAGTACAGACCACTCATATCCATTGTCGATTTTTTTTTTAGCACAATATCAATGTCAAAGGAAATAATTCTTTCAGTGCATGATCCTTTCGTGTCGTATTGGCTAATTAGATTGCCACATTACTGAAAATTGTGGTAAAATAAAAGTTGGCTTTTTTAACAGAAATAGGTTAAAAATGTAAATGAAGAAAGGATAAGTTACTTGGTTTTTCTTGAAAGTAACACTAATTTGTAAGTTACACATTTCTGCTCCACATTTCTCCTTACAATATCATCCCCAATTCAAACGTTGACATTACAAGAAGATAGAATAATTATGATCACCAACTAAAGAAGCTCTTGATTGGTTAACAAATTCTCCTTGTCAGCACCTTAGGAAATGTATAGAGAACGGTATGGAGAATTTGCATACTGATGTTTGGGTGTAGTGGGTTATAAATATTAAGTTTAAAAGCAGACAATGATGGTAAGCACATGTTCACCAACACACCAGGAATTTGTTTTTGGTCAGTCATGTTGTGCTATGTTGCTTCATTTGACTCCCCATTCTCCATTTCTCATTTCCATTCAATATATAATATATGGGTTATTAACCAAGCATAAGGTCAAGATGGCTGGATATTGGCCGAGTTATTTTTTTGTATTTTTATGGACCGAGATGAAGTTGAGGTCCATAAAAATGGGAAAAAAGAAAGAGGAATGATGACAATGTTTAAATTAAATGTGACTGACAAGTAAGCTTTGTAGTCTTGTATAGCTATTGGAGTTCTCTCTTTACTAAAATCCTCCCCTTTTGATTCAGGTTGGTGCCATCATTATCACTCCAACAAGAGAACTTGCAAAACAGATTGATGAAGTCTTAAGAACGTTTACAGAAGATCTCGTTCAGCTAAAGTGAGGTTGCATTTGAACAATTGATTTAGGGCCTAAAAGAAAGCAATTTTCTGATGCTGCACATTTGTACTTTCACTCAGCATCCTCATGGCCTTCATTAGCTATATGCATCACAATGAAAACCTTAATTTTTTTTTTTTTTGAGAATCCAGGGCTGTCCAGGTAGCTGGTAGCTGAAGAAAGTCATCGTGTAATAATATGTTTGTTTCTTGTCTCTATGTTTGATTTGTTTTTTCTGCTACATATAATTATTACTCTGCTTATAAATGGGAACTTTACTCTTCACTAAAGTAAAGCAAAATAACCTGTCTTTTTCAGCTACAAAGCCAACTTACTTTAGGAAACTCTAATTTTCTGAATGCTTGTTTTATAGGCAGCTACTTCTAATAGGAGGAGTGGACCCTGCAGAAAATTTGCAGAGATTCAAATCAGATGGGTGAGAGCACAGTGAATTGAATGAGTCTTTTTTTTTTTTTTTTTTTTTTTTTTTTTTTTATCTAGCCTAGTTAATTGTGTTTAGACTATAGCCCAGGCCCTTGTTGTACAAAGGATGGATTATGCTCTCCACTGCATAAATCTTCATCTGTTGGATAGCGATTTATCCATTAAATTAAATTAAATTTAATTTAGTCCACTTTCACTGCATTAAGTTTTGCAGTGGGGAAGGACTAGAAAGGAACATAGGAACCATTCCTGCTAGACACCCTCCCACCCATCCCACCCCAGGGGAGGATATCCATCACAGTAATCTCGTGTGTGGGAAGTTAACGTCTCCTACCCCAACCCTGCAGGAGACGGGACCTCTATTTATTCGTCCCTATCCGAGAGGACTAGAATATCTAACCATTTCTTGATGTTATAGAAAGGTAGCAAATTCTTCTCAATTATTTTAAGACCCTGAGTGTTGGTCCGGCCGGGGCTCGAACCCTCCACCTCCCGCACAACAGTCCAGTACTTTCTCCACTCTTTGAACAACCAGGCCCCGGGTTAAAAACAGAGAATCACTGTTTTGTCCTCTTTCTATCAAGAAAACTTTCTTTCTTGAAGTAGATTAAGGGCAAGGATGGAAGTAATAGGTCTTAACAAGGGTAGGAGGAGAGATATGTGTATGGTGTAAATTAACAAGTCATTAACTACAACCAGAACTTTTCTTTTTAATCTGTTCCAATGTCAATTTGTTTTTTTTCCTTAATTAGAGGCCACATAATTATTGGCACACCAGGGAGATTAGAGGATTTAATGACAAGAAAGCAGGAAGGTTTAGATCTGGCTGCTCACGTTCGATCTCTGGTTTGTATCAAACTGAAAGTTTTGATGCTCAGTTAGAATTTATTAATACAGAATCTCTAATTTAAAACCTGGATTTCTTTTTCGATACAGAAATGCACGGTATGCATTTAATATTATTTTAAATTTTCACACAACAGTATAATTCATATGTTTCTACCACACCCTATCTCAGCAGTGTGTACATATTTACCATATCATGGATCTTGGAGAGTGATGTCTGAGGTCTCTGATATGTCAAAAAGTCTTGTTTTATTGCTTGCATTAACATGAAATCTGCTTTTAATTAGTACCTGTTCAACCAAGAACAGTTGTAATCATTAGAGTGCTGTTAGTAATAATAATGAAAATGATACAATGATGTGTTTTGGAGTAATTTTCAATTGAGGTTCAGAAGTTTGTTGCCTTCAATCAGTTCTTGCAGCATTGGTTGAGAAAATGTATGCCACCTACTCAGGGTTCCCGCACTCCTTGAAAGTCCTTGAATTTAATATGTTGTTTTCAAGGACTTGAAAACCATTGAATTTAGACCCGGGTCCTTGAAAATTTCTGAAAAGTCCTTGAAAATAAGTGCATATGAATCAAAGTCACAGTTTTCTTTTGTTTTCAGTGTTGAAAGTGTAAGTTTCAAGTAAGAATTGCAAAAATTAGTTTTCTTTTCAAATCCTGTGTCCAATTGTGATGTCTAGCATGTGATGTTTATGTATTTTGTACCTGATTGGTGTATTGAAAATAACCTTGGTTACCTAGCACATGATCACTCTAATGCACATGCTTGAAGTCATGCTCATTGGACTTTTTTGGCTGGTCTTGCATGCATGCTTGTGTTATTGAAAGGTCCTTGCATTTGAGAGCCAAGGTCCTCAAAAATGACCTAAAGAGTCCTTGAAAGTCCTTGAATTGGGTTCCTGAAAAAGTGCAAGAATCCTGCCTACTTTATCAATCAGATGCAAACCAACTGTGAAATAGGTACCAGCATTTTTCCACAATAATATTAACCCTTGACATCCTTACATCAGTGTGCACATACTCCATACTGTTCACCATACATTTCCAAAGGTGCTGGCTGAAAAGGAGAACTTGTTTAATTGAGAGCTTCTTTAGTTGGTGATCATTTTCTCTATTCTTGTGACCTTAATGGTTGATTCAAAGGTGATATTATGAGGAGAAATTAGATGTTAGTCACTCTGAAGGGTTGAAATGGTTTAATAAATAGAAATATCACATAACTGAATAAAATATCTCATTCTGATTGGTGAATAAAGTGAGGTGTTCGGCATTGAATTGTTGAAAATGAGGCTAAGTGTTATTTTTCACATCTCTTGTTTCACGTTCAGGATTAAAAAAAAAAACCAGTATTATTGCTGTTTCCTTTTCTTTTCATAATTTAGCATGACATTTAACACATAATATCCTCATCAGGTAATGAATTTCCCTATAAAATTACTTTCAACTGAGTTCTTATTGGCTTCTTGTGACATTTTTCATTGTTCTGATTGACTAGAGTAATGTGATTACTATGGTTTGGGGTTTATGACACTTTATGAAAAGTAGTGTTTTAAAATGATAGGACTGGATTGGATAGGATTAGGTAAACATTCACAAAGCCGCTATTAATAATGTTTCCTTTATTTTGTTTATTTTTAAAGGAAGTTCTTGTCTTAGATGAAGCTGACAGACTGTTGGACTTGGGTTTTGAAGTTAGGTAAATTCGAAAAAACTTACTTTTCATGGAAGTTTTGATTAACATATTTCAACTACATCAACCATAGGTAGCTCATGCTTTTCCCTCAGTCTAAGACTAATAGTTTAAATAGTGGAAGATCAAGATGAAACAAGCTCTAAACAGTGTTTGAAGAAATGCATGGTAAAAAAAGCCTTGTGTGGCTTCGGATTAATTGACTGCTAAGTTTTCCTGTCTTTCCTATCATAGCGCAAAGTTATTGAAAGAGTCAGTGCCTCATGTAAATCAGCAACAAAAATGACTTCAAGTAAAATTAGCTAGAGAATGTTTTATTCAAGATCAATTGACTTCTTGAATTAGTCTTTAAGGTAGAGTGTTTTTATCAACACAGTCCTTGTCAATTTGCTTTTAGCCTACTGATCTCTTTTTTTGTGATTTCAGCATAAATACAATCCTGGGTTTCCTTCCAAAGCAAAGAAGAACAGTTAGTTACTCCTTATTTCATAATTTTCAGTAGTTAGTTTTTGTTAGGCCACAGAGTTGATTTTATTTGTTGTTGTTACTGTTTTAACCGAACTGAACTGAACAACTTTATCTTAATATCATAAAATTAACCAGAGGAGCTTGTGGAGTTGTGAATTAAAATAAGACCATGATGATATTTATTCACTTATATAATTATAGGCCAAGCTATTTTTTCAGGATCTTAAACTCAGTTTTGGGAAAAGTTTCTTCTTTCAAATTATAGCTAAGAGTTTTGAATGAGTTTTCCTCAAAGCATCATGAAGAAAATTGAAAATCATGTCAGACATTTCTTACTCTGTGCATAGCCAAGCCAGTTTCACAAAAATGATAACACACAAGGAAACAAGTATAAATAATCTCATGTGAATGCTCATAATCTACTTAATGCAGAATGGGAAGCAACTGATTTTAATTATTGGTTGACCCCTGGGCCTTTGTTGACAGAGTTGCAGCCTTGTTTGCCATAGATAGTTTTTAAAAATATTATTTGTGTATAATTTTTTTCTTACTTAGGGCCTTTTTTCTGCAACTCAGACAGATGAAGTTGAGGCTTTAGTGAGAGCTGGCTTGAGAAATCCTGTCAGAGTAACAGTGAGAGAGAAATATTCCAACTCTAAGGTAAAGTTTGACCGGTACAACAATGGTAAAACTTGTTCAGTTAAGCTTGGTCAATCATATGACAAACAGTTAAAAGGCTGAGCGAGTGGGTTCCATTTATTTGTTACTTTTGGAAGGTTACAGTTGTTTTCTTTCTGATGGGCTGATGTCATATCCAATTTTTAGTGCTGCCATTACAACCCATTACCCACATATATTTTGCACTAACTGATTGTCAGGCTGCAATTCTCATAGACTAAGAGATTTAAGTTTGATTGCTCTGTGATATTGCTGCAGTACTCCAACCACTGTAAATGAAATAATTAATAAAATCTTTTGTTTCTCTTTGTGCATGTACTTGTAGTCAGACCAGAGGACACCATCCACACTAAAGAACTTTTACACAGTAAGCAGTTTACTTGTTTGTGTATTTTTTTATTTTATCCATGTGTGTATTTTTATGCCAAGCTTCACTGATCTGACCACACACAACCAGTGATCATAGCATACACAGCCACATAGTATTAAGTGGTCACCCTGTGTCAAGTGTTTGGTTGTCAAAGTCCCAATTTTTTCCCCCTTCGTTACTTTAAACACCTAACATCAGTATGCATATTCTCCTTACCATTCTTCATACATTTCCTAAGGTGCTGACAAGGAGAATTTGTTCAACAATGAAGAGTTTCATTAGTTTGGGATCATTTTCTTTATTCTCATGACCTTGATGTGTGATTCAGGGGCTGATATTGTAAGGAGAAATTAGATGCCTGTGACTCAAGGTTCAAGGGCTAACACTTTCACTATAACCCTTTATTTCCCATAAATGACCAAGGCAAAATTTCTCTTTACAAGATGAAAACAAAATTTAAGCAGACAAGTGATGAAAACATAGAAAAACATTAATTAGGGGATTACTAGTTGATCCAATACCTTATTCTCCAAACAAACATCATAAGAATTGTATGGCAGACAGTAAGGAGAATTACTAATGAGATCTTGGCAGTGAAAGGGTTAAAGATTGCTAACAAGGATGATATTCTCCCTACTGACTGCTGTTCATTTGAATGATTTTTTTTCTCAGCATTTTAGTTCTAAATCAAATAACATCCACAAAGTTTTGCTTGTCAACACATTGAATGATGTAGTACTCGGAGAAGTTGTTTCTTGGTCGCCCCTGGAGTGAAAGGATGAACATTTTTGTTTCTCCTTCAATAAATGGGCTTTACCCAACCTGTTCATTCTGACGAGGAAAACTTATCAAGGAGCACTATTTTACCTAACTACTTTTTTGGTATGCATTTGCATCGTATCAGAGATTTCTGGTTGTGCCATGGTTCATTTGAGTGGAAAAGCCCAATGCTCTTTAGATGACTGGGAACACCATTCAATTCTCAATTACAAGGTTTTTTTTTTTAATCAGCCTCTATTCAAGTGATCTTACAGTTAAAATTTTCACTGCAAAGTAATCATGATATCACATCATTTCACATCAGTGATTTGATATCATAGGATACTCGAACAGTAGGACACGCTTCTGATTGGCTAATTGCGAATTTGGGTATAATGACTAGATCAAAACTAAATTATCTCTGTCAATGATTTACAAAGAAATGTATGGACTCTCCAAGGCAGGATTGCCAAAGACATCTTAGGAATAAAAGGTTAGGCAAACAAGATACAGTCTTTTCACTGCCAAGATCTCCTTAAAGGTTCTCTTCACTCTGCCATACAATTCTTGAGATCAACTAACAACAGTTATATCAATATTTTTCTTTCTTGTTATAGCTTGTCTTGCAGTAGTTTTGATGAGGTGTGCTTTTCAGTTTCAAGGTTTTAAAGTTTATTTGAATGATTTTAAAACATCTTTCATGTGTAGACTTGTGAAAGTCAAGTAAAGTTCTCAAGATTGGTGTCCTTCCTCAAGGCGAGAAAGGTATGTGATATGTTTAGTAAGAAGAGGTAAATTCAGCAATTGAGCCAAGAAACCCATCTGGCCAAAGCTTATTCTGGTTTCTGTCATGGGAAAGGACTGGATCAGCTGGAACTACTACACACCTACCCCACCCCTAACACAAGAACTGTCAACTACACACCTACCCCTTCCCTATTACAGCAACCATCAAATGCACACCTACCCCACCCCAAATACAACAACCTTCAGCTGCACACCTACCCCTCCCCTATTACAACAACTGTCAACTGCACTCCTACCTCACCCCTAACACAACAACCATCAACTGCACTCCTACCCCACCCCTAACACAAGAACCGTCAACTGCACACCTACCCCACCCATAACACAACAACCGTCAACTGCACTCCTACCCCTCCCCTAACACAACAACCGTCAACTGCACACCTACCCTTCCCCTAACACAACTGTCAACTGCACACCTTCCCCTCCCCTGATTCAACAACTGTCAACTGCACACTTAGCCCTCCCCTAACACAACAACTGTCAACTGCACAGCTACCCCTCCCCTGACACAACAACCGTCAACTGCACACCTTTTCCTCCCCTAATACAACAACCGTCAACTGCACACCTACACCGCCCCTAACACAACAACCGTTAACTGATAACAAGTTAGATGTACTCGGCCTGTGGAAATGCCTTTAATGTACTTTATATTCCAATATAAAGTAATCAGTTTCGTAATTGGACCTTTTTAATGTTCAAGATGTAAAAATCCCCTTTGAAAATCAAAACTGCCATTGTGATATACCTGTTGCCATGACCCTGTCGTCGCCATATTTTATGACATAAATGGCTTGTTCGCAGCACAACATGCAGATACTGTGTTTTCACAATGGATGAAATTCTTGTTTTTGATAAATATTAAGAGAAGAAGAGTATCTAATCTGTTGTTTTGTTCACTAGTCATATACCTGAAGGTTATGCTATGTTATATGTTTTGTTTTTTTCACTACTGATATACCTGAAGGTTATGCTTTACGCTCGCATGAATTTTTGTCTGACAGACCTGCAAGAATATGGTATTTTTCAGCACATGTGCTTGCGTCAACTACTTTTCAAAGGCTCTCGAAAGGTAAGCATTGCTCAGTATACTTAGAAAACCATTTTACCACTCAGGGTGACTAATAACTGATTTCTCCTTTCGATATAAACGCATTGCCCAGCAGACAGAGGATATATCAATTGAGTTCACAAAAGTTTAAAACAGATTTTGAGAACTAACATTATCAGAGATGCTCTGGATGTAGCAAGGAAAATGAATTTGAGATGTTGGAAGAGGAAGGTCCAAAGCAGCTATATTTAATGTTGCAGTTCGTGAATCTTGGGCTTGATCATAGAAGTTTTTTTCCGTTTACAACCCTTGTTACCCCTGGAGCAATCTTCAATTGAGTGTCGAAAGTAATCAAAGATTACATTTTTTTTTTTACTTTTCTTCGTTCTGTGATTGTTCCAGAAAACTCGCACCATCTTCTCGCACTAATCGTGACTTCGTCACAACCCAGCTAGACCAAGCTCGCAAAATTTTTACGGTGCGCAAGAAGGATTTCTATGGGAGTAAACGGTCGCGCTGTCGACCCTCTATATAATCGATTCAATAGAAGACAAAGCAGCTGACCTAAAACCGAGCTAAACGGCCCTAAATGATCCTAAGAAACTCGCACGATGAGAAAGAACGACCACTTAAGCGAGGTTCATTTTGTTTTTATTCAAAACTAGATCAGATTTTTCTCGGTCGAGAGTGCGACCGTTTACTCCCATACAAATCCATTGTCTCTTTTTTCTGTTTGGTTTTTTTTTTGTTTTTTTTTCATTCACTTTTTTGATGATCATCTGTGAACCATTTTCATCAGAGGCCATTGCGCAACGTAAACATATTTGCAGAAGCTCATATCGCGAGCTCGGGCTACCTGCGACCACACTTGCTTTCCCGCATTTCGAGTAGTCTGCGTACTTTTACTTTTAATTCTCATTGGCTCGTTGTGGTATTATCTTTTCCTCTTATTGGCTGTTGTGATTACTTTGATTTTGGTTTACGACACTCGATCCTAATAAGGTCTATCTTCCTCCTTTACCATTCTTGTCACAATGAGGTTCCTTGTTACCTCTGGCAGTATTTTCCTAACAAACCAAACCTTGTTATTTTTTTGTTTTTTGTTTTTTTTTTCTTCAGTCCGTGATTTGTGATGCATTCTGATAAAGTGATTGGGGGTTTCTTTCGAATATCAAAGAGTTGTCTGTTCATAGAAAAATGAAGTCAAAACGTCGTAAAGCATTCTTGTAAATTGATTGCAGGTTCCTTTCGAATGTCAAAGTGCTGTCTATCCATGGAAAAATGAAGTCAAAGCGGCATAAAGTATTTGATAGCTTCAGAAAGCTTAAAAGGTACATATATCTCGAGTTCTTCTAACAGAATCGTTACAGGTGTAAGCAATAGTTGAATTAGTCAGTGTTTGCCTTGCCACGCCTTAACAAAAAGTGTGTGTGTGTGTGGGGGGGGGGGATTTGAAGAATTCTAGACAATTGCGCAAGCCCCCCTCCCCCCCCCCCCGCGCTGAGGACGCAGTTGAGGATTGGCATTCGTCACGAGGGTTCGAACCCCAGATCCTCGTATTTCGAGGTCTTCGTCCGAAAAAAGTCAAGTCGTCCGAAGAAACAAATACTTAAATATCAGACTTACGACTGTAAATAGGCAATGAAGTTGAGAAACCCTAATCGCTAAGGCGCTTTTTATTTCCCACAGCATCATGAAGATTTTAAAAGCGTTTTTCGTTTCTAACAACAAAATGAAACGTTGTTCTGTTAGTATGTGCTCGTTTTGTGAGCTTGAGAAACTTTATCTTAGTTTCTAATTATACCATGAAGACTTTGACTACACAGAAATCAATCGTATGGTCAGAATTGAAACAGGTTTGAGTAACGATTTTAAAGGAGTTGTTCGTTTCTAACAACAAAATGTAGCGTTGTTCGTTTGGTATGTAGTCGTTTCGTACTCACAGTTGGCACCCGGCCAACAAATGAAAAAACCTGCTAAACGGCTCGCTTTGCTCAAACCTCAAACTTTCTCGCCGCCGAAGAAACGCTCGGGTCGCAACGCTGATGACGACGGCCTGCACGTTTAGAACCTCTACCACTCTTTTACAAAACATGTTTGCACTTTTTTTGTGTGTGTGTGTGTGTCTAGTGGTGTTCTGATCTGCACCGACGTCATGGCCCGAGGTGTGGACATTCCAGAGGTGGACTGGGTCATACAGTTTGATCCACCCAGTAGTGCAAGGTATGTTAGCCAATAGGAGAAGAATTAGTATACTCCCGAAACCAATATAATAATAATGATATTTAAACAGGAAGCTCTCTCGCCCGTAGGTGGTCTACAGAGAGGTCCTGATCCAAAATAACATTAAATTGTTAAAAATAAGTACACAAATTACAGATATTAAAAAGTGCAAAAGTAAGCTACGGATTAAAAGATTTAAAAAAATTATTTATAAACTGACATAAAAAAAAGTATAGTGCCAGAGTTCTTCAAGTCACTCTCCAAGGCATTCCAGTCTTAAAAGGCATGATAACAGGTTCTTTGTTTACCCCAGTTCCGTTTTACCGATGGAATCCTGAGATAAACTTTGCAACGAGTGTTGTATCTATGTACATCGCTGTTTCTAGATAACTCCAATTTGTGAGATGTAATTCCATTCACGCATTTATAAACATACAAGCGGCGATGGAAGTGCCTGTGTTGTTTTAAATTTAACCAGCCGAGCTGATTGAGAGCATCGGTTGCAGAAGAGTACAATGGTTTGTCTAGAACAAGTTTTGCCGCCTTATTTTGCAACACCTGCAGATTGTTCATTAAGACAGCGTTATCCTTATCACCCCATACCATATCAGCATAATCAAGGATGGGAAGGACAAGACTTTTGTAACAAAGAAGGCGTGCATTATACGGCAATAAATGCTTGATCCTGCGCAGAAGACTTAATCTCTTGTTCACTTTAGATATCACATGTTCCACATGTTCAGTCCACGTAAAGTTGGAGGATAATACAACCCCTAAATACTTGAACTTCTAACACTATCGAGTTGATTATTAAGAACAAAAACCGAGAGACTGTTTAACTTGCGAAGCTTGGAATCACTACCAATAAGCATTGCTTTGGTCTTATCGACATTAAGAGTAACCAGTAAGCAATTGCATGCAAGTCGGCATTTAGGGTGCACTCCAGACCAGCTGGGTTTGAGTCCCAGCAATAAAGCACTGCGTCATCAGCATATAGGGCTACCTATAAGAAAAAGATTGCCAAATACTTGTGATAAATATGTGTGGTTGGTATAACGTGGCGCTTCATCTCGGTTGAGAAACCCAACAGAAACCCTTCTGAAGTATTTTAAAGTGATGCTCAACGAGAAGTGAAAATTCGTAAAGGCATCAGGTTTTTCTCAAGGCCTTAAAGAAACGCTGCGTCATACCAGCTAATAATTATTTTTCATTAGAAAACAATTATGAAAATATGCCACTCACCACAACACAGCTATAAAGCAGTGGTGGGCAGTCTATCAGCAATACAATTCGTTAAAAGCACAAGGTTATTCAAGATCTGTTTAAGCCGACAAAAGCAGTTTTTGAAAGGATCATGTGCTGATGATAAAAAATTATTTTACGAAATGCTAGTGATATGATGAAATCAAACTGTTTGTGGAACAGTTGTGGCTTGTTTGTGTTGGAAAGTTGCAGTTGAGTTGACTTTGTTCTGGGTGAAACGACTGGTTACTGAATGGACTGATCGCCTGTAAATAAAGCGCAGCTCGTAGTAATGCATATATATATAAAAAAACAATAACAAAAACAAAGATAAAGAAAGTCCTCTTATATTTTGTTAATTTTTTTTGTAAAAAAAAAATAAATAAAATTGAGCCTCAGTGATGTTGGTAAACTACATAGGGCCCTTCGTGAAAAGTAAAACCGCTATGGTAATAAACCCGGTTGTCATGCCAACATCGTTATCTTCACTTTTTAAAAAATAAAGAGAAATAAATTAAATACTGGTATTCCATTGTAATTTATACAATTATTACAATAAATATTATTCTTTCTCCTCCCAGTGCTTTTGTTCACCGCTGTGGAAGAACGGCAAGAATTGGAAATCAAGGTTAGTAACATGTCAAGAAAGATTTGATATTCCTGAGAGTGTTTGGTAAAGGTTCACCCGCTGGAGAGAAGGAAAAATATAGGATAAAAGACAGGACCAACGCCTTTGCAGGGCTCTCGGTCTGCGGATGCGAGCGGAAAAAGGACTCACGATTAGCGGCAACCGGGTGCAGGAAAAATAGCGAGGGCAAGGCCGTTTCCCTGACAACCGGAGCTGCGGGCTCACTTAACTGTTCGTTGTTTTCCACTGACATAAAGCAGGGAACTGTTGATGTAGACGCACCTCGTCCATTCAGAATAAATGAAAGTATCTAAAGTAACCAATGAGAGCTCGAAATAATGGGCTCCCGACAGGCGTGAGAAAACGCAGGAAACTAAGTCGGTTGTGGTTTTTGATTTCGGATCTGATTGGTCGTGAATTTTGCAAAAAATTTTTTGAACCAAGACAGAACGTGATAAGCGAAACAATTGATTTTGGCTTTGACTCCATTAAATCAATGCCAGTATCCGAACATCTGCCCACCCACCCCTCCCCTAACCGCCCAACAACAGTCCACTAATAACAAGTTAGGGTTAAGGGTGGGTTAGGGGAGGGGAGGGGTAGGTGCGCAGTTGTTCAGACACTGACGTCGATCCAAACAAGGTCAGTGTCACAATTCAATCCTGGGTTAAGCTTAACACTCTATCAAAACCCCCCCGTATGCTGTTATTTTGTAGGAAATGCTCTGCTGTTTTTGCTTCCTGCTGAAGAATCTTACGTGGAATTTATATCCATAAACCAAAAGGTGGGTTAACTCTTTAACCATTAAGAGTGACAGGCGTCATATTTCTTCTCACATTTTCACCCTTGAATCAAATGCAACGTTCATAAGAATAAAGAAAATGATCTCCAATTTAAGAAGCTCCTGATTGTCAAACAAATTCTCCTTGTCAGTATCATAGGAAATATAAAGAGATAAGAGTGGAGAATGTGAATACTGATGTGAAGGTGTAAAGGGTTAGATATGGATTATCTCTCTCGGTGCCATTGCTGGCCACAAGCATCTGAACAAAAGTTCTCTTGGGAGAGGGGTAAGGAGGGGTGAATTTTTTTCACCCTCGTTGTCTCTCATTTCTACAGGTCCCTCTTCAGTCCTTCGAAATAGAAGGTGAAGTGACAGATGTGACACCCAAGCTAAGACAGATGGCCATGAAGGACAGGTACTGATGCAGTAAACGTTTTATTGTTAAGTTTCTAGAAGAAAGGTGCTTTATTTACAGGGAACTTTCGTGTAGGTGCCCTAAGTCTGTGGCTGCAGCTTAGAGCTTTGCAGATGCGTCTTCACAGTACTGATAAATAACAGAACCCTTTAAGCCCTTTCACTCCCAGAAGTGATCAACGTGTAATTTCTCCTTATAATACCATGAATTATTCAGGAAACAGGTAATGAGAATACACAAACCTATCAGTTCGAAGTTGTTGTATTGAATATACGTCTCCCGATCCTCTAGGGGAGGAGGAATGAAGCACCTTTTATGGTTTCTTGTCCCGTATATTTTACTATGAAAGAGGTTACACATGACGCTTACGGCAACGACTCTGCATTTTGGCGATAGATAAATAATTTTATTATTTAACGAGGGTTAACACACTTATCAATCATAGACTGATAAACCCCGTGGCCCTCCCTCTGTCATCCTTTCAGTAATTTTGCCTATTTTATCATAAATTCTTTTTTTTTGGAATTTCTGTTTAGGGATGTGTACGAAAAGGGAATGAAGGCCTTTGTTTCATTCGTACAGTTCTACAGAAAGCACGAGTGTAGTTTAATTTTTAGATCAAGTGGTAAGGAAAATATGATTAATTTACAATGGGAAACAAATATGCAGCGTAGAGAAATTTTCAAATGAGTTTTCAAAAGAAATCCAGCGTTACGGTGGTTTTTCTCTTCCTTGTTTCATTGGTCTGGAAAACTCGCCCTAACCTCTCGACCGATACGATGTATAACTTAAAAATAATAACGACTTGACCACTCGAGCTTCCTCGCACTTCCAAGTAGTTTGCCAGTTTTTAATTATTCTATCCCAGACGTTTAGGTAGTAAAACTAAGCGCGATAGTTAACGCTGCAATGGTAGCGGAGGTGTGAAAAATGACCTTGGGTCTAGTCGGGTAATAAACGGGACCCGACCCAAACCCCCTCGTTTTTCGTTCTGTTGCTACTATTGCGCCGTTTACTATTTCGCACAGACTTCGAACCGTTTTACTTATTGTGTACTTTGAGTTCTCATTTGCTCCTTATCTTTTCCGTCCCTATGATTTGCCGTTGTGATTGCTTTAGTTTTGGATTTACACCAACATAGGAACGAACGAACGATCATTTTGACAGGATTTGTCTCAGTTTCCAAATGAGTCATTTGCAATGAACCCATGCTGATCTTCTGCTTTGGCTGACTTATTCCTATTCCTATCCCCTTGTCTTCCTTTACTTGCGGGTACACGAAGTACGTCTTTATCAATTTGCCCTCTGCGCCGTGTACATGAATCCTACACTTACAAATGACATACGTCATTATTACTTAAGCCTTAGCAATGTATATGAATCCCACACGTACCTAACTGCAATCCTGTCTGTGCAAAAATTTTTGTGTTGGACGGGTATTAAACCCACGTGTCTAATAAGGGTAGGTCCAAACCTTGATCCCACTCCCCTAAGGCTCTCATTGGCAATCCATATTTTATGTTCCCTGTTCTGTGCTCTATGAGGCACAACTGACCCCCCCCCTCAGTTCCCCCTGAAAACCATGTGAGCCCTAAAAAGACTTCAGCGAACCCCCCCCCCCCCCCCTCCGCCTCATAGGTGATAAATAATGGCTGGTCCCTCTATTAAATTTTTCTGAAATGTTTTGGCTTACAGACCTGGAGCTTGGAAAACTGGCAACGGGATTTGGCCTCCTAAAGTTGCCCATCATGCCAGAGCTTAAGGATAAGAGAGTAGATTTTGAGCCAGTGGATGTAGATGTTGATAAACTTTATTACAAGGACAAAAACAGAGAAAAGCAAAGAAAAAGAAAGCTGCTGGAATCGAGCGAGACTGGTTCTGATCCAACAAGTTCGAAGAAAAAGAAATTCCGCAAAGAGACCGTCCCGTGGTCTAAGAACAAAGAGAGAAAGGTCAAAAGAGAGAAGCGGAAGGCGCGCAGAGAATTTCTCAAAATGCAGCGCCAGAAACATAGGTATGATGAAGATGAACTTGAAGATCTTGCGCGTGACGCGCTCTTAGTGAAAAAACTCAAGGCGGGAAAGATCAGTAAAGAAGAGGTGGATTCGCAATTAGGAAATGACGAAGAAACAGCTCTTGATTTGTCAGAACTAGCGTAACGAACCGCCCTGTTTGTAAATGAAAGGGTAGCCCCAGTAATTAACCATTCTTCGTCTAGAAGTCTGGCCTAATTGCGAGGATGACAAATTAATGAGGTCGGCGGAGGGGGGACCCCCCTCTCCTCACTAGTTTGTTAGTTTGTTGCTTTAGGCTTCCCTCGATTTTGCCTGCTTAATGTGGTGGCTTCAACAAATGCTCATAAGATTTAGCGTTCGTTCGGTATAAAATTCGCCTGATTTGCAGACTGTTTCCCATTCCATTTAGAAAAAGTTGGCTGTTTTTAGGATCCTGAGGAAACTACTCGCGGAGTGCGACTACATTTTGCGTGGTCAATATGGCAGACGATCGTATAGAACTGTTATTTGCAATCCATTTGGTACTGAACTCGCAGGAGAATTGCGTGCCGAAGTCTTGCGCCCTTACTTTCATTCATTGTAGAAAACCAGTTCTTTCAGTTCTGCCAGACCTGATATGTAAAAAGTATCTTATAACGGTTATGTTTCTTTTGATATGATAAAATTAAATCAGTACCCGAATTCATTTTCCACCCGTCTCTATGTTCTCAGTCTATTAGATAGATGGAGCAACAGGTAATAGGTAACAGGATGCGCTCAAGGGTTAAAACGCATTTAGGGAAAAAAAAAAAAAAAAACGGGAAGAAATCTTCAAGATACCCGTGCAATTTCTTATCAGCGAGTCGTGGACAAAAGTGTTGAAACACTTGTGCAAAAAGAATATGGAATATCAGGCATTTTCAACGTCATGGACCTCTCCTCATCTCACCCTTGTACTGTATTGATTTGAATCATGGAGGTCATTTATGTATTTTCAGTTTCAAATTTGCTTAGACAGAGTAGGCAAACTTTGAAGGCTCCCTAACTTCGTATACTCTTCAAGATATATTGGTATCATGGGAGAATCTAGTAAATAAGTATCCGAAACTCCGAATTGAAGAGTTGTCCCCGGTGCAAATTATAGGTTTATTTTTCAAAATTTTTTTTTTCCAATTCTGTTTTTGAATTTTTTTGTTTTTTGTTTTTTTGTTTGATTTTCTAAGCAATTGGTAACCGCCATAAGTATGTAAGAGGCATGGGGTTGAATTCTAATGTATAGATTTAGCCATGCCTAAAAGCGGAGCTCATGAGTTCGTAACATAAAAGACGTGCATTTGCTAAGACTCGCCTGAGAGACCCCTCCCTTCGTTTTGATAGTCTCCCCTACCCTACCCATGTAATCTGAAGGCCCGTACGTACGCTCGGTCAGTCACGTGACAACCAAACGAAAAGAGGTTGACCATATTCCATGGTTATGGGACCCTGCCCCACGCGCGCGAGGCGCGCGTGGGAGCCCCGCTATTAAAGGCTGATGAATTTCTCGGACCTCTTTTTCTGCATTTTCTTCAATTGCAGTTCACCTTAATACGAGGATGGTTTCGTCGTATATAGACCTCTGTGTATGCACTCCCTTTTTAGGATTTTTGGATGATGCTTTATTTTTTAGAAGGAAAACCCTTTAAAAAAATTTATTGTAAGTGTATGTATGTCATCAACTACTGACAAGAATTTGACGAGAGACTTTCGCAAATATAGATAAAACAATACCAAGTGGCAGTATGCAATCGTTTTTTTACAATGATCCTGTATGGAAACAGATATAAAATCGATCTTGCTGATTAGCAGTTCTTCAATTCCTTTTTTTCCGAGGGAGTGTGAGCGTGAAGCAGCGCAACAATTAGAATTCTGAGATGCCTCTGTCGAAAAAAGAGAAGACCTGTTCACAGGTTAGAAAAATTTATGTTTCTCTTTTTGTTATATTTTATATTTAGCAGGTCGGATTGACTTAGTGAAACTGTATACACCATGTATAAGTTTATATGGAGTAATGACGGAAGTAGCGACCGCTGACTAAAAGCTTTTCAGCTATTTGAATTGGTTGCCCCGACTACACATAACGTCATAGGGTCATGTGATTATTACTGTCTCGTTCACCGCGCCCCGCATCCATCTTGAATTTTTCGGTTCGGGGAGTTTCAGTCAAACGGTTTCATCCGAGTGGTATCTTTCGTAGTTTTGCCCATCGACATGACTAGTAAAGACAGCTTGGTTTACATGGCCAAGTTGGCCGAGCAGGCGGAGCGTTATGATGGTTGGTAAATGATTTTTGGCCTCTTTTTTAAGTTTTTTTGCAGAGAGTTGTAGGATGGCTCATCCATGGAATTTGGCTGTATACTGTCTGATTTGAGTTAAACTACCAATATTACGACCGTTCGAATTACCGTCTTCGTTAGTTTTTAAAGGAGTGTCATGGGGTAAAATTTTAACAAGAGTATGATTTCTGTTCGAAGTTTGACAGGGTTTGGATCTGCCTATCAATGCAATGTTTACTTGCCGCTTCACGTATTTATGTTCCAAAGATTTTGAAGGTGTCATATGCTTCTTATTGCAGAGATGAAAAACCACATGAAGGAAATAGCACAGGAGGGCGGAGAACTTTCAATAGAAGAACGTAACTTACTCTCGGTTGCCTACAAGAATGTCATTGGTGCGAGGAGAGCTTCTTGGCGCGTTCTCTCAAGCCTGGAGAAAACCCAAAACGACGACCCCAAGAAAAGCGTGATACAAAAATACAAAGAGAACGTGGAAACGGAATTAAAAGAGATCTGCAATGAAATTCTAGGATTGTTGGATAATAACCTGATAGAGAACGCAAAAGATCCGGAATCGAAAGTGTTCTATCACAAAATGTAAGTGACATATTCTACATGTTGATAATTTCTGTATAATAAATTAGATTACTACTGCGTATGATTTATCTCGAAAGTCCATTGATCATTGAAAAATTCGTAGTGGGCAAGCGTTGATTCCTTATCAGTCTTACGTCTTCCAAAGGCCTGGATTTTGTGTGTAGGATTTGAGAAAATGGAGGGGAAAATGTGGGCCTGTGATCGAGAGAGGAAATCACACACGTTAGACTATACATGTACATATTTGGACTCTTTATTAGCTGTTGAAGCTCTTTGTCAGATATATCTTGCATCATGTGCAGCTGTAAACTTGTTATTAGTTGAAATTGTGCCATTACATTGACAGTTTTCGTAGAGGAATTATTTCCTTTCTCAGATGGATTCTAGTCTATAACTTCATGGCTCGGGCTTCTTTGTGGAAATTTTCAAGGAAAATTTCAAATAATGAATATTGCAATGGGTTATGTGCATGTATACTCAGTGGGCAAGATTGAAATTGTGTAAGTTTTGAAGAGGAATTGGACCTGATATGAAGAAAATGAACAGGAAATGGCTGATTTTACAGGTCTGTTCTAACTGGCAAAAGGAACCTTTATTTATTTTTCCACAGACCATACATCGGCTACTATTAATAATTTATTTATTTCAGTGTAGGTGCTACTTATTTAAATAACAAAGCAAACAGCAAAATGTACCATGAATATTCTTCAGATTCCTTGTTTTTGCCTTTCTATGAAGTCAATTTAAACATTTCTGTGTTAATGTACATTCATGTTTGTGTTTTTACCTTGTGGTATGAGGTCAGTATGACATTGTGCAATGAGGTTTTGGTTCAGAGCTTTTTTGGAAATTTGCTTTCTTCATAATCTGTGATTTAATTAATTTATCTATCAAATGTAGATTGATTGCTTTGCTCCCTGTCCCCGCTATAAGGTATTGTTCTGTCCTCAGTCTTGCCAGTGTCTCCTGTTCAAATATCTGGGGGTGGGACAAAGATGGGAAAGTTTGCATGAAGCACATGGAGTGGTTAACATAATTCAAAAAAGTGTCTTTTGTTGGGCTATAAGCTAAAGTTATCACGATGGGTTTTCCCTCCTTTCACTTGCTAGCCTATTGAGTTAACATTAAGCTGGTCATCTAAGGGTATGTCATATTGTATTGGAAGGAGATGGCAGAGGGTTTTAAAAGTGAATAACTAAGATAAAGTGTACCATAGAGTGGTTCCAAGGAGCCTTTGATTGAAAGCAGGATCTCACTTGTGAAGTATCTTTGATACTTGATTTTTGATTCTGGAAACATATTTTGTAGAATTGTTAACAACAAAGACTTAATGGTCATAAAATTGTTGTAAAGCATGTCAGTACTGTTCCCTGTCATCAGGAAACATTTCCCTCATGATTTCACCAGCAGGGATTTCCATATGTTTTACAAAGCAGATTCTTTGGTTTTGGCTATAATCAGACACTTTGGACAACAGTAATAGCAGTAAGATTACTATTATTGTTGTCATGTAATTTCAGAGTGGTACTTATTTGGTTTCCAGTCAGTTATAGAAAATGGCAGGAAGCAAAATTAGTGTCTGGCATCACTTGTTGTGAAAGAAATGATGAGATGCTATTGAACTTCATGCCAAAATTTTTATTGGTAATGCAGTAGTGCATCTCTATGTCAGCAAAAGTGATGCACAGTTGTTTTTGCCCAGAATTGAGCCAGAAAACAAGCTAATTTTAAAGGGTGTAGCAAGAGAAACAGCATTGTTTAAAGCTTGCACTCCATGTAATTTTAGTTTTGCTTGAGGGCAAAAAATGTTTCACACCTAACCTGAAATTGGTCTGAAAAAATACTATGAACAGCTGGAAAGTGTCGCATATCACATGAATTGAAGTCCATGAGAGTGAACGAGACAACCTTCACCACCAGTTTGATAGCTCTTATTTGGCAGGGGTGGCACCTATGTCATTTTGGCACCCTTTTCCATCCTGCTTAAACAAACTTTTGTATAGTGTGTCATTGTATTCTTTGAGTTATAGAACCAAGAGTCTCCAATCAACAAATCCAGTTCATCCAATCAAAATAAGCTTTCTGTTTTCTTTTTTCCCTTTTTTTGCTGCTTTTATTCTCAACATTGCAATGCTTTAATTTTGTTGTGGCTCTGCTTTTGTACAAACTAAAATTTGGTGAAGTTTTTCTCCTCTTCATTTTGGTGTCATTTTCCAGCATGTATTACACAGGACTGATATCCTATGGTTCCCCCTTATTAATTATTTCTTGTGCTACGGTTAAAAAAAAAAAATTTAAGTGAGATGCCAAGAGTTCAAAACATTGAGGAGGTGGTCCTTTAGATACATCATGAAACATGCCAAAGACCAAATCTCTTTTGAAGTGAAAGATTTATGCAGTAATCATTTGTTTCTGTTTTCTAGCCATGGTGTTGTCCTTTTATTTTTCCTTTTTTTTGGGGGGGGGGGGACAGAATTTTTTTTTTCTTTGTTTCCGAACATTTTTACAATTTGTCTTACCTAATCAGATAGCTTGGAAACATTTGGATCCTTTTTCAAAGTTTTTTGAACAACATGTGCAATAAAATCCTGTTGAAGTCAGGCTTTCTCATTTTTTATCATGAAACCAAAGTAGCTATGAATGTGTTCCATTATCTTTGTGTACAAAGCCAAAAAAAATTGTTTTGCATGGGATTTGAAATCAGAGCTTGTCATGGAAAGTTATCCTTTTACACTATTCTGTCCAGTGTATGTGTTAGTATCCTGTTTAAGTCCTACATATAACATAGTTGTTTAGACTTGAACACCACTTTACCAGTTCAAAAAACAGTCTATGGAAATCCCTGTTCTTTCCTAACCCCCCTTCTGTAACTTTTTGTTTGAAGGAAGGGAGACTACTGGCGCTATCAGGCTGAGTTTCTTCCTGACAAAAAAGCTGATGATTCAGTTCCTGATGAAATTATGAAGTCTCTTAAGGCGTATGAAGAGGCTCATGATTATGCCAAGGATCTGCCATGTACACATCCAATAAGACTTGGACTGGCCCTCAACTTTTCCGTTTTCTATTATGAGATAAAGAATGAACCAGATGAAGCTTGTAAATTGGCAAAGAAAGCCTTTGACGACGCTATTGCTGCACTTGAAGAGCTGTCAGAAGACAAGTATAAGGATAGCACTTTAATTATGCAGCTCCTTAGGGACAACTTGACTTTGTGGACATCAGAGACCCAAGGAGATGGTATGTTTTTCTCTCTTGATTTAGATTATATTTTGATTTGAACCCTTCTAATTGCATTTAATCAGGTAGCTTTTAACAGTGCAATGTTATTTTGTTTGATTTTATTTTGTAAGACATTGTGCCCTTCACAAATCCAAGAGATTCCTTATTGTGAATAAATTTAGAGAAGTTGTCATCTAGAACCCTCTGCTTGTTGCTTGTGCAGGAATTTAGCCTTGAAGGATATAGTTTGTGGCATTTGTTTCAGTATTTCACACTACTTCAAAAACCCTATGAAGATGACTGAATCTTGACTTCAAAGTTTGAGCTGTAGTTTGCTGAAAGATTTGTTTTTCTGTTACTTGTGAAATATCTAAAAAGGGAATTGTAATGTAGTATGGGTTTGCAGCATGAATTTTTCTGGCTTTATATTTACAAGATCTCTAGAGTGCAAGCCAAGTGACTGGTAATATTTTAAAATAGCAAGACAATGGAATAATGTTTGGCAATGACAAATAACTAATTTCAGCTCTGATGTTTTAAGCCCTCTTAAATGTTATTACGTTTGGTTACATTATAGACATTGAAGTGCAAGATGTAGAAGACAAGGACTCTTGAAGAATTTCAAGGAAAAATGGAAACTTATTAGTTTATAGGACATGCATATCCACTGGCATTTTTTTTTTTGTATAGTGTGCATGGAATGTGAATGATTCCTGCATGGGTATAATGGTTAGGTTTTAGTAAGCGCATGCTTGGCTTTGCCTCTTAACAGCCATTTCTTAACAACATCCATGTTTTATATCCGGTTGAAGTACAATTAGTGTAACATGACAGTGTAGAAATGGCCTAGGCCACTCTCAGGTCAACTCAACTCCAAAAGAAAGTCCCAAAGGAAGCCTTCTAAATTGTAAATTATCTGCACTTCCTCTTTTCCATTTTTTCTTAATTTGTCCAGATATAGTGATGATTATTTTAAGTCTTACATGTAATTTTCATCCATATTTCCCCTTGTACATAGGGAATTGTATGATTTACTTTGTTTGAGATATTAAAGTGAAGTATAGATATTGCTGCATGAATGCATTTTTCTAGCAATAAAGCATAAGATGGACCTGAAAGTGGGCCAGTTACTTTTGGTATTTCCAACAAGCTGATAAGCTTCAGAAGAAGAGATGATCTATTGTCACAAAGTACACTGAAAAAAGTTATTGTAGAAATAAACATGTTCAGTCCTAGCATGCAACATTTAGTGTCAATTATTCAGCAGTCTGGACCAAGTCATTCCGATGATAAATTTCTGGCCAATAGACTATAGTATAGCTCTACAGGAAATCCTAGTGAGAGTGACCTCTGTAATTCAAAACAGGTCTTTGTTATGCACACAATTCTCTCTTAAGCCTATTGAACCCAGAGGGTGACTGTCATCTAATTTCTCCTTACAATATCATTGAATCACACATGAAGGTTGCCAGAGTAAAGGAAATTATCACGGAGTAAAGGATTTCCTGAGTGTTAAAAAATTTAAGGAAATGTATGAAGAGTTGGTGGACTGATACTAAGGTGTAGAGGAGGCAGGATTCACTTCATGAATCAGAGTTGAACCTCCTTGCAATGCTTTCTTCCTCCCAGTTAAGTAATCAATAGGCCTAGTTACGAGGAGGAGTTTTGATGTGGCAAAGGAAGTTGCTTGATTCTTGCATCCACCTACATGCGGTGTCAACTTTTTTTTTTTTTGGCAGTATGTTCATTTACTCTAACTTTGCCTTTAGTGATAGTGGTATCCTTGTTGCATTCAGAGAAAATTGTATAATTTTTTTTCTTTTTAACACAACTTCAGCTGTTAAACGACTGAAATGCAACCTAAATAAAGATAATTTTCTTAGGGATATTGCAATGTTGAATGTGGCTACAAACCCTTCAGTGCGCGTGAACCATATGTAGTGACACAAGAATTGTGATGAATACTAGAGGCTTGTCAATATGGGCAGACCCTGAACTGTGCATTAGACTGATGTCAATGGGTGATGGAGGTTGTCAGGATTTCTCCAGCACGAGGCATTGAGATTATTTCAAGCTCACTTAGATTGGATGTTAGTTTGTTGGAGGCATCGGGTTCCTCAGACAATACAGTGGTACCGATGGAGAGGCTTTTATCCACACAAAAATACCTGGGGGGTGGGGGATACCTGCAATCTAAAGTCTTGAATTTGGTGAAAAAGTTTGTAAATTTATCATGGTATAGTTTCTAGAGGACCCTTGGAAGTGAAGATCTTAGCTGAAAATCTCAGGAAATACTCCCTTGCCACTGCCAGTAAAGATAAATATAAAACCTTTTGCTATATTGAGTTAATTAGTAATGAGAGTTGTGTCAACTTTTCAGGAAAGGGGACTATTTCCGTTATAAGGCTGAATTTAGTAAAGATGATGAAAGGAAGAATGCGGCACAGAAATCACTTGAGGCTTACAAAGCAGCTTCTGATCTAGCAGAAGTTGAACTGGCATCCACCAATGCCATCCGCTTGGGCCTGGCTCTCAACTTTTCTGTGTTCTATTATGAAATCCTCAACTCACCAGATCGGGCATGTCGCTTGGCCAAGACAGCATTTGATGAGGCCATTATCAAGATAGAGGCTCTGGAGGAGGATAAATATAAAGACAGCACATTGATCATGCAGTTACTCAGAGACAACTTGACACTTTGGACTTGCGACATGCAGGGAGATGGTTAGTTGTACTTTGATTTAGTTCCTACTGCCAGGGCCACTTTTACTTTTATTACATCAAGTGCCCCATGCTAGTAAAACTCGAGGCACTTAACCCCTCAACTATTATAACATAACCAAAGTAAAGCGCGCGCTCTGATTGGTCAATTTAGCGTCCCCCATTTGCCCATGGTGTACACTGCTGATGTGAGCAAATGCAAAGATTATTTTTCCGTGCGCGCTTGTTTTTTCTGGTCACGTAAGATTTGTTAAATAAAAGGGAACTCTTTAGCTACAATGTATCAATGTTATGTTATAAAACAAATGGTAAACACCACAGCGTACACTATTGAGTTATGGATGCACTTGGGAGGTTTGCTAAGCACTCAAGAAGCTAGAGTCGCTCTCGGCTATCACCTCAAGCGACTCTTGCGCTTCTTTCGTGCTTAGCAACCTCCCACGTACATCCATAACTCAATAGTGTATAGTGTATGCTGTGTTGTTTACCATTTGTTAATTAGAAGTGATTGAAATGTAACTTCTGCCTTCAATATCCATATAATATTTAACAAGCAGGGGATGAGAATCTTCTGCATTATGATCTAACACCAAATTCCCCTTACTAATTCACTAGGAAATGAGCGGCAGCTAGAGGGGAGGATAAGCAATCAGATCTTGGGTGATGAAGTGTTAAAATTACACTTTATTCTGTTGAGACACCAACTTTTTATACTGGCCAATCAGTCTTCATTCTCCTTTGGCATTACCAGTTTGCTCATTTAAATCCTAGCTTTGTCTCTTTTATGTTGAAGTGCAGGTAGAGATGTTTGGATGGTTTTAATTTGTTTTGTTTTTTTTTTGTTTTTCTTTTTTTATCGGGAGCATCCTTTTTCAGCTGCTGCACATAGTTTGCTCTCACTGTGCCTCTTTCCTCCATTCTGGAATGTTAATGGGTGTTGGAAAACTGTCTGGGTTGGGAAGTTTGATGAAATCCTCAGGGAAAAATAAAATAAAAGTATCAATGCTCGAAAAAAGTGGCAGAGTCAAGTTGGAAATGTTTTCCTCTCAGCAAGTCTTAATTTTCTCCACTTCATTCCTCATTCAGTCCCACTGCTATTTTTAGCAGATCCACCACTGAAACACCCCCTCCCCCCCCCCCCAAAAAAAAAAAAAACACCAGCATTACGAACTTTACAATCGGAAAAAATTCTTACAGCCCCAAAGACATAATGGCTCTCATCTGGTAGGAGAGGTTTAATTCCTTATTCCTCTGAACAACATTATTGAAATATGTCTTGGGTTTTTGTTTTAATGAAAATGATCTGTGTGCTGTTTGAATTTACAGAGGAGGGCAAAGAAGATATGAATGTGCAAGATATTGATCAAGATGATGTATGAAGGCATTCTACATCATGTCACTGTTAACCATTTAGATACTCACAGAGTTGTTACTTGTATACTGCTACCTATAGCATGAAATATATAGATTGTTATGTTGATTTATCATTATATATTTTGAAAAAAAAGTATTATCCATGAATGTTTTGTTTAGGTCAACTGATATTCCACGCATATAGTCTTTTTCTAAAATTATGTAAGAAAATAATTGTGACCATGCTATGACATTACTTAAGCTGCCAGTCATTTGACAATTTGATTAGTACCCAGTTGGTATAGTGACAGTTAAAGTAAACGCAAATGTGTTAGTTCAAAGTGTGTTTGAGGAACTGTTTGTACATTTTAGTTGGTCAAAATAAAGTTGACTTATGAAAAGTGTGTGGAATGGTTACTATTGGTAATTAGTATAATTTCAGAGCTGAGTAAAGAGTTTCCAGCAATCTAATTGGTCGAGAGGTTCCTTATATGACGCTATATAAACCGCTCCACGCGGTTTATATAAAATGTTAAAATAAAATGTTAATAGATGTTACTAAAACGTTATGATTTTAGAAATTTCTCTGTTGTTCAGCTCTGAAATTATACTAAAACAATTATTCGCCACAGGTTCGGTGAATATTGTCGAATAATCCCCTCGATTTCGTCTCGGGGATTATTCGACGATATTCACCTCGCCTTCGGCGAATAATTGTTAATTAAAAGATGGCCTGATGATGTAAGTGCAACTAGAATTATGGGAATCGAAGATCAAAATTTCCAGATAACTTGACAGGTATACTTAGGGAATACAGGCTCTAAAAGCTCCTGCCAGACCCCAGCGACTTTGTGGAATTAGCCATCCAAAGCTAGTGTTAAGACACTGACAGACACCTTCAACCCTTGACCCCTAGGATTGACAACCATCTAATTTCTCCTTACGATATCAGCACCTGCATCACACACTAAGGTCATGAGAATAAGGGAAATGATCACCAACTGAAGGAGCTCTTGATTGTTAAATTAAGTCTCCCAGTCAGCACCTTAGGAAATGTATAGAGTACAGTAGGGAGAATATGCAATCCGTTTGGGTATCAAGTGTTAATTACCATAAGTACCATTTGTATAGGTAATCGCATGGGGCCGAGTAAAATTAAGGATTAATGTCACGCGTGTTTTCGGAAGCTGCTGAAATTCCCCGAGTCGCGCAGCGACGAGGGCAATTTCTGCAACTTCCGAAAACACATGTGATATTAATCCTTAATTTTACGAGGAACCATGTGATTACTTGTTTATAATATAAGGGGCAAAATGTTTTCTTACTGATCTCGCGCAAAACGGGACGCCATTGTTACAAAACAAGCAGAAATTTCTTCACCTTGGCAGCCGTTGCTTAGCGATTTTCAGCCAATCATTTTCAAGTAATTTTGCCCGGGGCAATTACAAAAATTAAGAAAAAATGCCCTCTGTCTTGACCAATCACAATTTAGTAATTTTGCCCCTTATATGATGATAAGTACCATTATTTTATTAGTACACCTGTAGCCTGAATAGGGTAACTCTTTCGTGTGAAGCATTCCCACGTGGTCTATTGATTAGCAGTACCCCCTTCCTTTCTCATCCCCAGGTTATGAGGATGCTTGAATCACACAATCAATTAAGGGTGGAGATTGCAATAATATATGGTTTCAGCCAAGCCTAGAAGCAGAGTCTCTGTTTGTTCATTTTACCGCCCTTCACTTTATCAGAATTTCTCACTGGCTGTTGAAGAGGTTAAGGGTATTTAGGGACCGATCTGTAATTATGTGGAGGTTTGCACGGAGTTGTGGGCTTTTTAGTAATTAGAGGGCACGGTTGTGTTTTTCTTCAACAAATAAATAAGGAGGTTATTATCCTTTTACAGAGTGGGGTTTGCATTAAAAAAGGGGTGAAATGAGATGTGAGTGTATTTTACTAATGGTTCCCGTCATAGAGGGCGTTCTCCCTCACAAACCCAGAAAGAAACTTTAAGAATATGCTCCCGGGGCAGTGAAAGTTCAAAGATTCCAAGAAGACCGGGGTTACAATTCCTCGATAAAAGTGTTATCTATTGGGGGAAAATGTACTACAATAGTAATAGTAATATAGTAATATAGTAATATAGTTTATATCTGACCACTTGCAGCCCAGAGGCTGAATTACGGGTGCAGTGTAAGGTTGAGAACAGACGTCAGCATATCAGGCGCCTCTGGCAGCCGCTTCAGTCTATCGATCTCACCTTCCCACCCATCCCACCCCAGGGGAGGACATCCATCACACAGTAATCTCGTGTGTGGGAAATTAACGTCTCCTACCCCAACCCTGCAGGAGACGGGACCTCCATTTATTCGTCCCTATCCGAGAAGACTAGAATATCTAACCATTTCTTGATGTTATAGAAAGGTAGCAAATTCTTCTCAATTATTTTAAGACCTTGAGTGTTGGTCCGGCCGGGGCTAGAACCCTCGACCTCCCGCACAACAGTCCAGCGCTCTATCCACCGAGCTAACCGGGAGGCGGTTTAAATCAATAAGCCATCGACGGGGAAAAGCTATTTTGAAAGTTCCATAACGCGGTAACAATACACGGTTGGCGAAACGCATTTCACGGCCATGAACAGTAGCTTGCTGTCGCGGGATGTTTACGAAGAAGGGGCAGGCGGGTCACAGGTCTTACTAAAGGTTACCGAGCAGAGAGGCTCCACCTCCTTTCCTCTAAACGAGGTATACAACTCTGGTAGAGTGCTGTGTTGAAGCCAAAGCATGGGTAAATTATTTGCATGGTGCGTTCCAAGTGGTCGTTGAGATAATGCTGGAGGCTTATACTCCACACAGGACAGGTGTATTCTAGGACAGACCTGACCATGGCGTTATAAATTGCGACGAGGTGTGGCTGAGGGTCGCCAGCGCGTTTTAATACCCTCAGCAGGTACAGGCGCTTACACTCTTTGATTATCATCTCCTGCGTGTTGATATTCCATTTGAGGTTGTCACACAAGGTGACCCCAGTACTTTATGTGAATTCACTTTCTCGAGTGGAGTCTTTCCTCAGAAAGGAAATCAGCATTCCCTTGCATTTGTTCGGATTTGGGTTCACGAAGTTTATGTGCGCCCATGTTGAGCTCGGCATAAACAAATGGTAAACACCACAGCGTGCACCCATGAGCAAATGGTGGACGCTAAATTGACCAATCAGAGCGCGCGCTTTACTTTGGTTATGTTATAAATTGTGATGTCGTCCACTTACCTCCAGAGGAAGTATTTTCCAGTATTGATTGTGATTTTCTTTCAGATAAAGGAACTGTTTGATGACCAGTTCGCTTTTATATAACCCAAGGTGCTGTTTCAAAGGAGCGTGAAGAGAGCTGAAATAGAGGCCTGAAAAAGCGATGAGAGCGAGTGATGTGAGCGTGCCCCAACTCTCTTCACCGCTGAGTGCGAGTCATCATGTAAAGTTGTCAGGTGTTTATTTACAATAAAGTATCAGCTCTTGAGTTCAAGTTGGCAAAGCCAGGTACATTAATGATATTTCTCAGACAGGAGGCTACGTGTCATTCAAAGCTCTTTCTAACTTCCAATTATATTTTGTCTTCTTATTTCTCCCACTCCGCGGCCTTACTACAAAAATATAGACTGAAAGAATTAAGAAGCTTTAATCGAACTACAACTTTTAGTGAATTTTTCTTTCTTAACTTATTATTATTAGGGACCAATCGTTATTTATCGCCGAGTAGGATGGGGGGGGGGGGGGATTTTGGAAGGATTCCGTGTTTTTCAGGAGGACTGAGAGGGGGATCATTTGTCGCCACCACTCCCCTCCCCCACCTGACAGAGTATAAAGAGGCAGGCTTTAGAAAATTGACTGCCATATACTGCCAACGTTGGGGGAGGTAAGGAGGTTATTTTTGAGCAAAGCTGTATCCCTATAATCATATTGCTGACAGTTACGGTTTCCGTACGTTTCGAGGGGTAAAAACAAAGACGCCTCTTTTTTTTCAGGTTATCTCGCTCCAAGAACTGTAACTTTCATCAAATGACTAGTTTATCCCTGGAAAGAGGTTGTACCACAACTGAGGGTATGGAACCGAAAAGTGAAGCGTACATTAGACCGTCTAGTAACATTGCGAAAGAAAAAATTCTTACAGTCGGCGCTTCTTAGGCTAAAAAAACATCCTTAATTGTAGCCTATAATTAAGAATGCTACTGTTGACTGTGCTGTCATTAAAGTTTGTGTTACTTTTTTTCCATTTTATTAGAAGCTATCCAACTTCCCATTAATTTTCCTTCGTTTAAAGAAGGCCACATTCTTTTAGAAATAAAATGTTATTTCTATCATAAGTGTTTCAGTCATCATCAAGAATAATTTTTCTAAAGACCATGTAAGTTTTGTCGATGTTGACAATAGATATGCCTGACTCAGTCGTCCTCCACACCTGAAAATGAAAAATAGAATATTGCATTAATCAGTCATGCAGTTAACCCTCTCGCGCCCAAGTTGTGATTAGTTATTTTTCTTTACTGCCTCCCATATATCTCTCATGATGCTCTGAGTTCCAAAAATTTAGTATTGGATCAATAATCCCCTGATTTATATTTTTCTTTATTCTCATCATTTGTCTGCTTGATATTGTAGAGATGTTTTAGGGAGGAAAAATGTCTTCGGTACTCATAAGGACTCAAGAGACTTCCCCAAATAGGCAAGGAAATCCACCCTGACACTTTCGTAGCACCTTCGTACTAACCGAAATGCATGATTGGCGATCTTTCTTTTGCCTTAGGTTACCTAGGTAACAGTTTAGTGAGTAAATCACTTTTTTTTCTCTCTTTCTTCCGGACCAACAATGAGAGGGGTACACCGGAGGGGACAGTTCGTGTCCCGACAAATCTGTCTGGGAGTGTAGCTCTGACACACCTACAGAAATATTCCGGCAAAGGCCTTTTAATGGAACGCTTTACTAAGTTAAATCTAACCGTAACCCAATTTTCTGTAAAAAAAAATCGTTTCAAGGAAATTGTAATCACGTAAAGGTCTGCGCTTCTTTAGGGTCTTTAAGGAAGGGGTTAAAAGTCTCTTCGTTTGAAATCTGTTCACCCATGATTTACTTTCAGGTTGTCGAAACGTCGGTCACTAGCTAGTCACCCCCACCGACATCAGCCCTTCGCAGGAATACAATCACCCGGACGATTAAACTACACAATCACATTTATTATTATTATTATCATTATCATTATCGTTATCATTATTATTATTATTATTATTATCAATCCTGACTGAGAGTGCAATAGTGCAAAACCAAAGCGATATCGGATTGCTCTCGACTTTCAACTGAAAATCTCTCCAAGGTTGTGCCGCACTCACCTCCCTCCTGCATTTCCGAGGTCCATAGGGTCAAATTATCTCTGAGAAGCTGCATAATCAAAGTGCTCTCTTTGTATTGGCTTTCGTTTCCTTTGGGATCCAGATCATTCACGGCCTCCTCGAACGCCGCCTTCGCCAATTTACAAGCAGCATCTGGAGAATCTAGTATCTCATAGTAGAACACGGAGAAGTTGAGTGCCAAGCCCAGTCGGATGGGGTGTGTAGACTGCAGCCCGGAGGCAACTTCCTCTGCAGCTTTGTAGGCCTCCAACGCTTGGTTTGATGGGGTTTTACGTTCATCGCCTTGTAAAATCTCTGTGAGGTATCGGTAGTAGTCGCCCTTCCTGGAAATCAGGAAAAAAGAGGAAAGATCAATCGTGGCCAGGATACACCCACTCGTCTTCATCGGTAGCAGCCGAAGATCACAGAGCCGCCAGAGATATTGCTTGACTAAACTTCCCTCTCCCTACTCCCGCAGAATGGATCAGAACTCCACCTATAAGCGGACGGCCTAGCATTTTTCTCCCTCAAAGACCAAATTTCTGGAAGATGTTTGCCTTAAGGGCCATCTGATGTAGAGCGATATTCATTCATCAAGATAACTCCTCGAGACAAAGACAAGTGTTCAAGGAGCTATAATGAAAATTCAAAGTAAACACATACAAGGAAAAGTCCCGATTATCTAAGGTTTTGTATCTTATTGTCGATGATTGGTTGATTGGTTGAGGTAACAAACCGTCATGGTCAACCCCGCATTGGTTTAGGCACTCGGATGAAAATTGTTGCGCCAGTGATACCGCAACTCTCTCTCTTTGTTTAAGGGAAGACTTCCTCATGAACCAAAGTGGGCATAGCACTCCACTTTTTTTGGCATGTTGCATGTCCTGCTACCGTTTCCATGGGAGATTTTTTACGCTTAATTTACAATGCAGCTCACTGTGTCTTAGAGCTATATCCATCGCTTAGGCGTAAGAACGTTCTTTAAATTCGTTTCTAGGCGTGATTCTCAACTTGGGAGGTTAGGAGAACTTCAAGATAGGTTTCCAACATCACAGCGCGCTTATAATTAGCATCTCAGGTAGGTAAAGTCTGTTTACCAGCCTAGTGGCCCATTAGGCCGGTACTTAACTCCGGTTTCTGTAGCATGAAGCGACTAGGAGTGTTTCTACTCCCCCCTTGATGGGAAGCCAGTCCATCGCAGGGTTACCCCCAGCATTAAATTTGCCGGTACCCATTTATACACCTGGGTGAAGAGAGGCACTGTGAGAGTAAAGTTTCTTGCCTAAGAACACAACACAATGTCCCGGCCGGGGCTCGAACCCGGACCACTCGATCCAGAGTCGAGCGCACCAACCACGAGGCTCCCTAATTAGCATCTCAGCAAGTTCATAAAATGGGACTGACAGTTCACAACACGCTCTTCCCTAAAAATTGTACCTCAGCTTTGGCCATTAATCGCTGAGGCTAGACTGAAGAAAACAGAACTATGAAACCTAAGAATGGCCGAAGGGTTGGGACACGTGTCACATGCACTTTAAGGGCAACAGAGGACAGTAAGGGAGGAAGTGGAGTGGGGATGACTTTGCATCTCAGTTGGTTCAAAGAGTGGGATACAGTTAACGACATGTGCCACTCTTAAAATTACGCCGGCTTCGGCCATTAGTCGCTGACGTAAAACCAATGCGAACACAACTATAAAACCGGAAAAACGCCGAAGGGTTGGGAGATTTATTCATATGCAGTCTTCGGGAATCAGAGGAGAGTAAGGAAAAAAGATGGAGATAGTTTGATTGGTTGGAGAAAAGGAAAATGTATGGTGTCTGTAGGGGGAGGGGGTGAAATGAGAGTGCGCAAGGGAGTTCTGTCAAAGGAGAGCATATAAATAAAGAGATAGGCGAGGCAAACTCAATTTACTACCAAGGGACTGGTCATTATCTCTCGCCGGATGGGGGAGGGGGGAATTAGGGGGAGTTTTGTTAAGTCACAATAACATTTACCTGAACTCCCCATAGGGCTCTGAAGTAATGTAATGACCACCCTCACTGGCAGGCAGTTTTCTATATTCTCCCCTTTGAACTCTTGTAAAGACCAACTAACCCTCCATCGTTTTTCCCGAAAAAACTGGTGATGTCTCCGAAGAATCCTGTGACCCCCACCCACCCCCCCCCCCTTACGGTGATAAACGATGAGTGGTCCTTAACATTAAAATATCACCCATTTGATTAAACTCAAATTCACTTACATTTTATAGAAAAATACTTTAGACTCATCTGTGTCAGCGTTCGGTATGAGATGATCATCTAAAAGTTTCAAAATTCCAGAAGATATTTCTTGTATCTCCTTCTCTACTTTCTCTCTGTATTCTGTGGCAGTTTTTTTGCTCTTAGGGTCCTCCTCGTGCTTTGCCTCAAGGCCACTGAATATTCTCCACGCTGCACGTCTAGCACCGATGACGTTTTTGTAGGCCACAGACAGCATATTTCGCTCCTCCGTCTCCAGGACTTTAGATATTACCACTATGCTTTTCATAGCTTCAAGCATGTCTTAAGTAAAAAAATGTAGAAGGCGCGTCTATCAATAGCGTTTATTCTCAGCTGTAGAATGAAAAGTCTGCTAAAATTACGACAATTCAGATAAGTCTTGGTTCCCATTAGCGATGTAACGATGAGACTTAGAACGCTTTTCGACTAAAACACGCACGAGAAATAAAATGGGTTACTCACCATCATATCTTTCTGCCTGCTCAGCCAGATTAGCTATTATCAACAGCTCACACTTGTCCTTGGTTCCGCTCATCATGTCAAAGTCTAACGATCGAAGGAAATGAGGAGATAAATTAAATTACTTCGATTTTAATAAAAGATAATAATTCATCAGATCGGAAAGGCGTTTTCTTATCCTCAGCCTTCTTCTCTATTCCAGCGCTATAATCGTCGCCATCGGTCACTCGCGAGAAGGAAAAGAAAAACCAAAGAGGCGTGGCTAGGTGCGAGTGACGTCAGCCTTCAATCCACTTGTTCACAGGCTACAGAGAAAAAAACTGAGTCGATAAAAGGCTTGAGAACAGAACGCGTGCTCTTCTTTATTTTGCACTTTTTCTCCACTCTGATATCGACTGCATTCCGATTTTGAGCCAGGTTGAAAGACAGTATTTGAATTAAACTCTGAGTTTTGTTCCATCGTTATCAGTGAAATCTGAGGAAAAGGATCGTGGAAAAGTAACTCGAGCTGCTCTTTTCATTTTCGCGAAGAAAAACAAAACAAAAAGATAGAAGTTAGGAAAACCCGTCAGTCTAGGTTGCACTTTGCTGGTCACGGTTTAAATGATTCGCACCAAACTAGCACTCAGCTGCCCTTCAAACCGTACGTTAAGTTCACGGCCATGCCATTTTCGTTTGTCAAGAATCGCGAAATGTCAAGTTCTTATCAGGAAATTATCTTCTTGTTAGCTTGTGCCGTGTTTTGAAAGCTACGGCGTTCTTCAGTCTTGGCATTACGATGGTAAATATTTTTGAAAGCCAATCGAATTATCTTGAGAGCCCCTATGTAACTGAAACTTTTCGAGCATCATTAACAAAAGTAATCAAGCTAAAATTTCCTGAAGCCAATTAATTACAGTAAAGGGACTAAAGGATTAAATCTGTCTAAAAAAAAAAAGCAAACAGGATTTTATCGTAATATCAACTCTTCTTATGGAAAATAGATTTAAATACTAAAGAATGTAAATGCATCGAGCAATTCTGAAGGATTGGGCGTCTCTCTTATTCAAGCATTACTGATCATAACTTTTGGTATTATCATATCCCATATTATGTTCAGAAGCTCTATGTAGCCGTAAATACAAATAGTTTGTGTGGGCTAGCCCGCGGTAATAAAATTCCTTATCCGTCATCGTATCTGTCGCCTGACTGCCATACGCGTATTTGCATGTCACAATAATGTCTGCAACATTGTAAGCGGAACAACACAAAACTCAAAGATTCGAACGTGTACATGCTTGATTGTCTTTCAGAAAAACACTTTTGTGTGTTTGCTCTCGCATTAAGAACCTAAAATTCTTGCTCCCACCGTGTAACAAGAAAGATTTGGCGTTTAACATCAAATGTTCAGCTCGCGTGATCAATTATTGGTTTTTTTTTTTGTCACAACAAGCGATATTACCTACATCAAGGTCGTAAAGTAAGTCGAGCGTGGAATTAAATCACGGAAAATGGCTGGCTTTAAACTATACAGTGCCCTCTTAATTTTCTTACCTTTCGTGCGTGGGTGAGTTTAAAAAAAGCCCTGAGGAAATCATCAACTGCAACTGATCGTGTTAATGGCAACTCTTTTTAGAGGGGACAGTTCAGTAACTTTGATAATGATATGGAAGTTGCTTAAAACACTGGCGAATATTACAAACACCGTCCCTGATTTGCAGTCGTGCTTATAGGTTAACTTTACTACGACATTATACTTTAATCGCACCAGCAGATCTGAGGCTAAGATTTACTGCCGGTAAATGTGAAGTTAACAGTCGTGGCATGCTCATGAAAGAAACAGACGCGAATCAATTTGTAATCGGCACGCCTGTTAGACTTCACGGACATGAACCGAAGGAAAGTGCCACCACTTACCGTACCAAAAAAAAACGTCCGATTTCGTTTCTTCAGCGAGCTTCTTTGTTTTTCCTCCCACAACCGATCGAACCGTAACCAATGACTGAGTGAAGTAGGATGTATATAAACACTACAGGCACTGTTGATTAAACTTGAACTTGTGGAACGTCCACAATAATTGTAATGAAGGGCTCTTTTTGTTCGACGATATGACCTTGTGGGTCATTGAAGCTAATTTAAGATCTCACTGGGACCCAAACTACCAGGCCGTGCATGTTTGTTATACACGACCCATCACATTTTGTCGAGAGGGTTCTAGGGTTCGGTAGAGACTGTTTCCTTACTCGGAACTGGTCAGCTCAGACGACCACCATAAATCGTATAATATTATCCAAGCTTTAATAATTATTCGATCTAAGAGAAATACATTTGTAATTGGAAATCAGTAAAACACAAATTAAGTCTTAATCATGATCTCGTGGCAAAATTCAAGAAAAACATGATCGGAAACTTACTTCTGTGGCGGGTCGTAAAAACAGGTTTCTCGCTTCAGGTTAGCAGATTCGGGTAAGCGAACAGATTATAAAAACCGACTTCTCTCTCTTACTGATTCTTCTGAAAAAACTGGTTAAAAACACGACAAGCTAACACTCCTATTTACTAAACGAACTGAACAGAGACCAGCGCTTGCATTGTAATGTCTCTCTATTAAACGATTAGCTTACTAAAAGAAGAAGAAGAAGAAGACCTCGAGGTTTCGAAAGGATGGCGATAGTTTAGGGGGTTTTAGGCCCGAGTCCTTTGCATTCGCAATGGGTGGTAAGTATTTCTTGTCTATTGGTCTTCACTCTCTTGATAGAGACTGCAATACTACTGCTTTTTTAAAAGTTTTTCCTTGTTTTTTTTTTATTGTGTTTTATTTTTGTATAGATCAAACTGATTCACAATTGGCGAAACAGCGCATTTTTTTTTTTTTACGGGCTATAAGTAGGGTAGGTCGACCAATCAGACCACAGAATTTCCTTTCGAATACGAGTATAATAACGATGTCTTTTATCTGACTTCTGTTGGACAAGATAACCTTTATTGAGTAACTTCATACAATCCGGAATCTAACATGAAAGTGTATAAAACTGAAAGTAAAAATAAAAAATCTTGCAAGTTACAATTCTCTTTTTAAGAAAAAAATATCACTAGCCTAAACTACATAATTATATGGCTATGAATAATAAAATTATAATGTGTTGCTTAGGTGGTCTATATCTTACTTTAAGTCTCTTGGCAAAGGAAATACAAAGTCTTCAATAGTTCAACGCAAAAGTATAATAAGAAAAATTTACTATAAACATAATAAAAATAATCTATAACTGATGAGTTTAAGGAAGTCTTACTCGACCCTTCTCTACTTCCAGGTATTTGTCTTTAATGTCTAAGTTCCTCCTTCTCGGGGTTCTAGATCCCCTTAGACATTGGCGCGCGATCCGCAAAATTGCTAAGGACTCTTTCGCCCTGACCCATGAAATTGTTGCGGTGTAGCTCTCTTGCTTTTTTGCAAATAATGGCTCGGCTAATCTTGAGTGGTACCTCAGGCATTCGTCAGCCATCTCCCCCGTCGTTGTAAATACCAGTGGGGTGAAAGTGCCTTGCTCTACTTCTGTGACACGAGAGTTGTATTTTCGCTTCTTTTCATTTTCCTGAATCCTGTAAATCTGCTTGGGGCTAAGATCTCTGTGTGAGTCTGCATTGGGATGACACACCCTTATATCGAAAAAAGCAGCCCTCGGTCGCTCCCAGAAACCCCTACAGTGGACGTCGAGGCGTGCGTCAGGGGCTAGGCTAGTCCCTCTGGCATATTCTTCGCCTGTAATAGGTTGTAAAGCCGGTTGTACCTGCACATCGTAACAAACCATGTCAAGCAGCTCGGCCTGTACATCGCGTACTTCACTGTGGCGCTGAATGACTAAGGCTCCACGCTGGCAGATCATTGCGTGATCCACTGTAAACAAGCTCCCACAAACGCATACTGATGGATTATCGGGTATTTGCCAATCATATCGAAGTGTCACAGCGTCCCGAAATTCCCGCTTGTAGAGATCATGTCTTTGAGAGGAATAACTGTAAGCCAATTGGATGCGCCTTTTTCACAGGCCAGGTCTACGGCTCTCTCTCTCTGGCAATAAGGCCTTCACCTCCTCAAGCTTTTCTTTTAATCTATCATCCTTTTCTTTCCGGGTGACGTAAACCAGTCGTTGTACCTCGGCCTTTTCTTGGGTCTCATGGGATTGCGCCTCTATTTTGCTTACAAGTGGAGCGTTTACCCCTGAACAGACGCTGAATACTCCACATCCGCAGTATCAGATGGATTACTGAGCCCAAGGCCTCCCATACGCACATGCAATGCTACTAGACTACGCTCTTCCTCAGAACAGTTACGTTCTATGAGCGACGGTATAAGTACATCCGAGATTGCACGCTCTAAAGGCTGCAGTAGGTTCTCAATATCCGGCAGTGTTCTCATAAAGTACGTCCACCGGTGTCGAAGCCCAAATGTGAATGCTGCGTAGCTAGCTTGTGGCTGAGATCTTGCAAACTCCACCAACCTCGTCACTTCTTTCACCCAATCTTCCACCTTGCTACCCACATATTGCTCAAGATAAGACCGAGAGCCCAGCGCAGCGCCAAGGTGTTTGCGTCCCTCGGTCGTGATGTTGATACCAGTCCCTGCAAACATTTCTTTCGCGCGGCCTTCCTTTCCCGGCTTAACAACAAGCCAGCATTTTTTGGAGTTAGGATAGTATCCAAGGGTCGGACCAGCATCTCTCAAGTCATCCCACTATTGCTTAACCTCTTCTAGGGATCCTGCTCCAGTAACATCATCCGCGAACCAGCATTGTTTTGCAGTACTTCGACTTTGAAGTAACGACATTAACGGTTGTAGCATACATTGACATACCTAAGAGGTCTCCCTGTGTGGTTCCTTCTGCAGATTTAAGCTCACTACCAACAACCACAAAAAGGCGCACAGGAACTCGATAAGTGTTAGTTACATAGATGGCGATCAATGGGCATAGCACTCTGATGTTATTAAGCGCAGCCGCTCTGTTTAGTGAATTGAAGGCGTTGGAGGCATCAACTAGTAAGGCGGTATCAGTTTCATCAAAGATATTGCGCATGGCATGTATTGCGGCTTCCCCGCCACTCTTTTGACCAGCGAAGACCTACATGGCCCCACGAGCGTTGATCACATCTTGTTTTGTGACTCTTGTAACGCATTTGCCAATTATTCTTCTAATCACCTCGCCCACACCAATTGGGCGCACCTCGCCGTTACCCTTGTCGAGCGGAATAAGGCGACTGGCCATGATAGGTTCAATGGTCAGCAGATCAACAAATTCCGTGTACAGTCTTCTTGTGAGTGTAGCAATAGACTCACATAGGTTGATACTTGATCTCTTAAAAGACTTGCATGTCAAGATTCTCTTGAAGCCATTGGCATCCACACCCGAGTGGCCGCCAGACCCCTTAGTTCTTAATGCAGCTTCTCTCACAAGCTCTTCATTAATCCCTTGAAACACTAAGTCAGGTATATCTTCCACAGGCCCGAACAGCATCGACCCTAGCTTGGCCCTCTGCGCATCAGCGTGTTTTTTTCTCAGTTGTCTCACAACATCGTCGGTCAGCGGTAATACTTCTCCGCTATCATCCTGACTGAGATATCGCAGGCCGAATTAATCTGGTCATACATGACCAACTTTGCAAAAATGCGTGCTTTATTTGGTGGATCATTCTTGTTAATTCGACTTTGATAAGCGCCGTTGGATCATTCTCCCTTCGCGTAATAGGGACTCAATCTCGCCATTTCTCCACAGTATTAATCGTTTCTCAAGACATTCTTGATGTTCCTTTGCTTTCGACCTCTAACCAGGCTTTTGTAGCGCAACAGCGAGAAGAGCAATAGCGGCTTTTAGCGCAAGGTGTTGCATGGGTGATCTATTGTTCCAATCGTCAATGTGCTTCGTTAACCGGTCAATAAAGTCGCGACCATTTTTACCGTCTGGAACTAAAATAGTGCTTCTTCTCCAAGTTGTTACTTCATTGTATGCATCATCAATTGTAGCAGTGATGATTGTTATAATTTCCCCGTTGGAATTTCGGCCCCAAATAACCGATAATGGCAAGTTGACAGTCTTATAATTGGGTAAACACCCAGGAACACCATCAGACACATCCGGCCAATCAACCATTGTAGCTCTGCTTTCCTTTGGGGTTTGCTGTGGCTCTGCGTTATGTAAATTAAAGCCTCTTGTTGGATAATTAGCATTTCGATTTTCTCTATCATTTTTGGTTGTTTTGAATTTCATTTTCAATATTTTCCTTACTAGAATATTCACTTGTAAATGTAATATTCCCCAAATCCTTGACTATTCTCTCTTTGATGGTTAGGTCTGTTCCATTATCTCTTATTTTCTCTAGCCTGGAAAGACAGACAGACAGACAGCCTTTATTTTAGCACGATAGTAATGAAAGCTATGCAGCCTGGTCCCGTAAGTTTTAGCTCTTCAAATGTAAGTTCTTCTATCCCATATCATCCCACAACTCTTTCATAACACCAATATATCCTCTCTTCTTTCCACTCTCATTGCAAGGAGGATTCTCCGAAGAAACAAGCTCCAGCGCCTTTTTCTTGCACTCCAAAACTTCTTTGTTCATTTGTTCTGTCTCCAATTTACTTTCAGCTTTCTCGCCTGACTTGACATGGCTGGTAGCCTTTGAAGCTATTTCGATACTTTTACCTTGCGTCTCTTGCCAGGAATAATCAGCATCGGATAAATCCTACCCTCGTACACATTTCCTTGGTATGATATACTTTTAAAGAGGCAATAGCAACAAGTATAATACTTCTATAGCAACAAGTATAATACTTCTATTTATACTTAAGTCAAGAAATATCACCAATTGAAAACCCTCAATTCTCGTTTACGTAAAATCTTCCAATCGTTTTATCAGTGGACTACCATGTTCTTTATACCCTGTTCTATGTTCCAAAGGTTTTTGTGGTGATTTCGTGGCAAATTATCTTCAATGTGTCCCAAGAACACCAAGAAGTTTGATAGAACCCTTTAACACACGGTTTCTCGATAGATGAAATAACAAAAATAGGCAGTTAAGACTGCATATGGCTACTGCTGCCGCATCCCACATATCTATGTACCTTATTCCGCAACAGAAAAATTAAGATAATTCAAAAATACATTGACTAATTGATACTCAACCAATGATTAAATGGTAACAAATAATCAAACTAAAAACAATGATAATAATATAATAATAAATTATAATATAATAATAAAAAGAGATCGTTCGTATTCTGTTGTTACATTTACTCACTTTAAAGGCCAAACGGGACAACACCATGGCCATAGTGTTGTATGGCTTCGCCTCCATAGCTAGGACAGTGGCCTGGCCGGCCTTATAAAAAGCAATGATGAACAGAAAACACGGTTTCTCGATAACTTGAACCCACTTGAAGTCTTAGAACTAGCATCCCTTCGCTAGTGAAACGCCTTTTACAAAACCTTCCGTTACCGAAAAAATTTCCTTCCAAGGGGGTCCAATAAATCGGGATTCTGCTCCTCAATAATCCCAGACCATAGTCAATGAGTCCGTCCCTGCATCCTTGCATCCTGATTTTGATCTCAGTTCGTTTCCGGGGATCTGGGTATATATTCCAAAAAATAACATGGCGGCGTTTAGGGTCGTTTTTGCGGCAGACCAGAAGTCATCGATTTACGACTTAAAAAATGCTATTCAAGCTAATGGACTTTTCTCCCTGGAGGTAAAATATTTTTAAATATTCAGAATTACATAAAAAGGTAAGTAACGGAGCTTTTTACAACATCGAACAAAACAAATTACAAAACAAAACTTAAAAAAAAAATTTGCACAGTGGACAAGCTGACGTTTGAACTGTGGCACTAATCCGAACCGCGTTATGAGAAATTTTGGGTGAATTTTGAAATGGGTAATCACTTTCTGAGCACCTGCGCGCCTTCCAGTGGCCCCCCTCCTCCATTCGTGTTCTGTAGCTTTCTCTATATTAATACTGTTCTAGAAGGCATCATATTATATCAAAATTCATTACCTGACGAGGAAATTCCGCGTTAAATTGCACACGAAAACCGATATCGCACGAATCGCGAAGCGATTCGTGCGATATCGGTTTATAAGTGCAATTTAACGCGGAATTCACGAGTCAGGTAATGAATTTTCCTTCAATCGCATCATTGAATAAAAATAGGAAAACAAGAAAACAGTAGTAATATTATGTTGTTTGTTTTCATCCTGAGCGCGCGCCCCAGAAAGCCATTTTGAAGTCAACTTGTCAGAACTGTCATTGGGTTAGCGAATAGGAAGCAAGGTCAGTCGTGCACGTTAGAACCTTCGACATCTTTTATTTGAACCTCGTTTTTACATTCGGTTTCAAACTTTTTAAACAGGCTTCACACTATTTAAGGATGATGGTGGTGTTTCACTGAATTTACAAGCCGTTTATTTTTAACATCTTTTTTTTCAAATTTCCACTGAATTTGCTCGAGAAGGAAAATAATTTACCCCTTTTATCACTTTGGTGGCAAAACGGAAAGAAATGAAGTGTGCAAGCGAAATCACTGAGAGTTTTACATTGCGATTAATAAAAGGTAAGTACCTTGAAGTGTAAATACGTGTATTGATATTTTATTCCTTTAAAAACAAAGAAGTGTTTCATGAAAAGTCCAAAAACTTTGATCTTTTTATTTGTAGAAACTCACTACAGGCAACTGCCATTAGCTGAATCGTTGGGATGAGCATTCAACTGAAAGTTGATGGAAATGTTCACTGGCTGAGTTGTTGAACGATGCATTGGTGAACAGTCCACCTAGAACTCTTGCTGTTAGACCATCACTACTGTTATTCATTGTTGTTGTGTTATTGCCGACTACTGATGGAAGTGCAAGGCTGTTGACATCAATTTCTCGCAAAGCCTCAGTGCGTGGACATGGACCGCCGCTGGCGTTGGCAGCTGTGACAGTCGAAGTAGTACGACTGAAAACCCAGCCAACTTGCTTGACATCCTTCCTTGTTTTTCAAAAAGGTTACGGCGTGGGGGGGGGGGGGGGGGGGAGAGAGACAGGGAGGTTGGAGTCTCCCACTTCCCGTGGCACGTTCTCCCGCCTCCCGTACTTGTGTGCCCCCTTGCCTCCCGACTCTCGCCCTCCATTGTGTTGCTCTCGTCTTCAAGTTAATCAAGAGGATCAGAAACCCAGGTTTAACTTTCAAACAGGGCTAAAAGTTAATATTCTTGTTCATTTCGGCTGGCCTTCGTTTTGGCTGGGGATCTTTAGTTCCCGATGAAAGCAGCTACTACTGGTCAGTTTTCTTACTAAACTAAGTTTCACTAACCGGGTTATCACAGTTTGATCGTCGCTTCTGACATCTCGTCATAGAGACGAGAGTCTCAGCTCACTATGTGATGTAATAGCTATTGCCAATTCAAAATCAAATGAAAAAATCAAGAGGTAAACGTAACGTTTAGAGTTTGCTTCTTCTGTATTCGTGCTTGCTTTCCCTTTTTGACGTAAGTAGGACTAAGTATTCGTACTTTAGTGCATCAATTGTTGAACCGTTTGCATTTTGAGCGTTCAATTTAATTGCTAGTGAAGCATGACTGAACAGTCTTGTTCGACCGATTATCAGATTTGTTCGATGGGTTGAAATCGTCTTTTAACCTTTGCGGTTAGAAAAAGTCTTCTATGCGCCGGGGAGGCCGCACTGACCTCTTCCTGCTCCAAATTTTTGTTAGAACATAGCTAGCAGAACCGCGCAATCAAATTTAATATTTGTAAGCGTGCTCAAAATCCCGATAGTGCACGCTGACGGCGTCAGCAAATCGCTTCGCCAGAAATTCTTTTCTCGCGCGAGCGGCCGATTGTTAGCGCGGGAAAAATAATATATTTCGCGACAATAATGGATATAAACGGAAACTCGGCCTACTAGTCCGAAAACGAAGACAATGTTTCGACCTTTTCCCTTGGGCTAGAGTTCTTAAATGAGGCAGAAAAAGAGAAAAACAAAGGAAAAGGAGACTCGGCATCAGCGCCGTCACGATTCGCTTCAACTGATATTGTTGTCCATTTTTCGCGTCGGATTTGATGCACAATTCTACCGGCTATGTTCTAAAACAATTGGTTCATGCTTTCAGCTGTGCACTATCGAGTTATGGAGCACGTGGGAAGTTTCGAGAACACTCAAGAAGCTAGAGTTGCCCTAGGCTATCGCCTCGGGCAACTCTTACGCTTCTTTCGTGCTCTCCAAACTTCCCGCGTGCTCCATAACTCGATAGTGCACGCTAAAGCATGAACCAATTGTTAATTAGAGCCTCTTCTTCCTCCGAGTCAAGATAACATTTTTGATTTTCTTCAGTTTCATTTGTTTCAAAATCACATTCCCCTCGGCAGTCTGAAAGGATCTGGCAAAATCTTTCTTCAGTTAGCTCTAAACGACCGTTGAATAATCGTATCGAATTTTCACCAATTTCACAAATAACGTCACTTTTCTTGCATTTTGCTTCTTCGCTAGATGTTTCGAAGAGAACACAGCTTTCATCTATTTTGACATATGTGGTACCAAAGAAATCATTTGCGCCTATCGCACGTAAAATGAAAATAGAGAAATAGTTGGATTTGCATTTGATTGGGTAAATTCTAGCATGTGATGACTGATATGTCTTGTGATCATACCCAGGCAAGAGTACGGGCTCTACATTGCTTCTATAGTTAGTACCTGATGGACGCACTGGTGTATCTACCTCCTTTTCAGAACTCACAGCCTTAAAAAGCTCCTGTATCGATGTAAGAGCTTGTTCCTCGGTGCTGTCGTGTGCATCCACTGAAGTGTACATATAGAAGGGGTGAGTGCCAGCTTTGTCTTTCGTGAAAGAATTTCGCACGGACTGTTGCCTGACCCCTCGTTCAAATTCATTTCTCCAATCGTTAAGGCGTTTAATGTCCTCTTTATTCAGGAACGTAGTTGGCTCTCGTGGCACCGGAAGAAAGTCTTCGTACTTGATTGAAAACTGTGATGGTAGCTCATTGTGTTGTTTCTCCCGAGTGAAGCAAATATAACCAGACCAAGCAATTCTCTTTAGGGTCTCATCTGCTGCGTCAACGAACTTCCTCGCAAAATCCAGCACAGTAGGTGTCTCTGTCACCTGTTGCATTTCACCATTGAAACACTCGTTAACGAGTGTAAGAAATATTCTTACATCAACCACTTCGAGCTGATGAGGACATTCTTTACTTAATCGCGTTCGGAGGCGATGGAGGAAGTTCTTGATAAAAGTTACTGAAGCGATTGTCTTCTCAGCTGGGGTTCCCTGCGTCTAAAAGTGGACCTTTCCGCACTCTCCGGCGCGCTCACTCAAGCGGCATTCCTTTGAAACAAGTTTGCACCACGAGGCAAAATCTTCAGTAATTTGGGAGGTGCAGTCATAAGGAGTGAGCTCCCAAGAAGGTCTTCCATGAATGGATTTTTCGAGGCACCAACGGAAAATGCTGAGACCGATTAATATGGTCTTTGACGACATTTGTCACAATTGACCTGAATGACCCTGAATCACTTTCTTTGTTGGAGATTTTCGACAGCTACAACTTATCAGACACTGTACATGTCATGCTATCTCATGACGAATGACGTAATCAATTTGAAGGGATTCACAAATTTACCGGAAGTAATGCTGTTTTTCCAGCCCGGATACAAATTTACGTTTTCTTGCCTCCGAAAATGTTTTTAGCATTGGTAGATGTTAACTGGAAATTTCAAAACCTTGCTAGATAAGTGTTTATGATTGAGTAATACTCAGTAATAAACAACAAACTATCGCCTTATTTATTTCTGCTCTCGGTTACCGCCCTCATGTCGATACCGCTTCCCGCCCGTCGTTCTCCCGCTTCCCTCCCTCTCCCGCCCCTTGTTCTCCCACTTCCCTCCTTCTCCCGCCCCTTGTTCTCCCGCTTCCCTCCCTCTCCCGCACCTTGTTCTCCCGCTTCCCTCCCTCTCCCGCTCCTTGTTCTCCCGCTTCCCTCCCTCTTCCGCCCCTTGTTCTTCCGCTTCCCTCGCTCTCCCGCTCCTTGTTCTCCCGCATCCCTCCCTCTCCCGCCCCTTTTTCTCCCGCTTCCCTCCCTCTCCCGCTCCTTGTTCTCCCGCTTCCCTCCCTCTCCCGCTCCTTGTTCTCCCGCTTCCCTCCCTCTCCCGCCCCTTGTTCTCCCGCTTCCCTCCCTCTCCCGCTCCTTGTTCTCCCGCTTCCCTCCCTCTCCTATCCCTTGTTTTCCCGAGCTCCCCCCCCTGTCCCCCTCCCCTATGGCTGTAGGTGGATATTGAACCCGGGTTGGTGTGACCTGTTAGCTCGGAGATTGTTTTTTCTGGGCCGTGCTCACAAGATTTTCTCGCTTTCGCGTTGTCACGAGCGAAAGAGGGTTTTCATGCCTCTCCAAGAATTTATAGTTCAGTTCAAAACAAGGAAGAAACTCAGGCTCACTTTGAGAAACGCTTTTTTGTTTCTGGTTCTTTAAAAGGTAACAATGGTTTTGAAAACATTTTAAATTGACTCAGAAACCAAACTTTGTAACGATTTGACGATAGTTGCTATGCTTACGTAGATGCGAAACAATTTCACTTAGCCTCGTTTTCAACTCGCAATTCTAAAGAAAAATTCATTACCTGACTCGTGAATTCCGCGATAAATTGCACTTGAAAACCGATATACTCCGCAAAGGACTAGAAATACGGAACGCTTTACCCCCCTTTAATTACCTCTCCATCCCAATTTATCTTCCCTCGAAGGAAAGTTTTCTCAATTACTCTAACGAAAACAAACAAAAAAACAAACAATTAACGGAAAAAAAAAACAAGAAAAGTAAACAAATGAACAATCCAAAAAACGGACAGTCGTCAGAATTTGTGATGTTCTTCAGTCTCGCCATCTGATATTTGTAATTTATTGATGGTTTACGAGTCATTGAAGGGACCTCTTGATTTTACCCCAGGGTATCTTAAGGTGTCCACACTACTTATTTCATATTTCAATATATTCTTTGTCAAGTTTATGGTTTTGAGTAAACTTGAACTTGACTCCATAAAGTTAGTGTGACGGAGTACTCTCCCGTTGAACGTTCCAAAACCAAAACAAGAGTGATCATAAAGTCCAAGCAGAAGAAAGAAATGTATCATTAGGAGCCAATGAAAACCCGATGTAAAAACAAACAACCTGCCTGAGGCGCGGGGAAACCCCAGTGATCAAGCTAGGAATGGTTTTAGTTTGCGTCTGATTAGTTAAGTGATTGGCGCGAACTTTCTTGACCAATCACAGAGTGTACAGAGGTCTACAGAAACGAAACCAATGCAATCCCGTATCGCTTTCGACATTTAGTTGAAGTTGGTTAACCAAATATTTATCTTCTTAGATTCCAGCAAATTAGTTTCATCAAAATTTATACGAACCCTCCTATTACGTATAATAATAATAATAATAATAATAATATTATTATTATTATTTTTATTATTATTATTATTATTTAAAACACGCGCAGGAGATTAAGAAGGAGGTGCGGAGGTGCCAAATTGAGAAGTTATAGGATAAGATCAGAAACCAACGATGGCAAGGGCGTCTTGTGACTACCAGGCTAGAGGATGAGAGTTTGAGTGCCGATAGGTGTTTCTGGTGGCTCACAGAGTGGAAGAACTACCCATCACACACAATTGCTGGACTCGTCGAGCTATACGAGCAGCTCTTGCTGACGCGAGTATACATTAGTCAGAAGACCCACACAAGCGGGGAAAGCGAGGTGAGGTGCAGATATGTATCTTATTAACCAAGCGCGAGGGCCGTACTGGGAGAATATCGGCCCGAGGTCTTGACAGTACGGACTGAGCGCAGCGAGGTCCGTACAAAAAAGAACGAGGGCCGATATTCTTCCAGTACGGTCCCGAGAAAGTTTGGTTAATAAGAGATTTATTATACGACTGAAGTTCAAAGGGACACAAGTGCGGTATCATTCGGGACCATTCGGACAGTGCCCGCTCCAATACTGAGAGAATATTGACTGGCAATAGAGCATTTTGATTGGTTGATTTTAGTTATTGGCCCTCTGACTGCCCGAGTCATGTAATAATATGTGGTAAGGCTCCAGAGAGCGTGGCTCATATCTTGTCAGGATGTGGTGCGCTGGTCCAGAGCAAGTATCTCTCTAGACACGACGCAGCACTGAAGGTACTGTTTTACGAGCTGTTGTATGATGAGAGAGTAAAAGACGAGATACCACCCTGGTACTCACCCGACAAGCCCAAGCCTGTGTATGAGTCAGAAAATGTTAAAGCTTATTGGGATGTCCCGATATACGCTGATCAACAAGAGGTCAGATGCAATAGGGTGGATGCACGCATTGTAAATCATATGTGCAAGAGAGTTGTGTTGCTGGAAATGAGCTGCCCGTGGGTTAACAATCGGACAAGAAAGGATGAAGAGAAGAAACTGAAGTACGGACCCCTTCGCTGGGAACTAAGGCAGCAGTTCCCATGCTACGAGGTGAAGCAATATAACATCATAATGGATGCCCTCGGGGGGTGGTCACGGGAGCTGGATGTCATGATGCGCGAGCTGGTGGGAGGCAGAAGCACAGACGTACTGCGAAAGATGCAGAGGGCAGTGCTCACGGGCACGCTGAATATTGCCCGGACTTTCAAGGTGGCAGTTTGAGTTCCTGTTAGAAGTAGGACCGTATACACAACGTAAAAGCTTTTTAGGATTAGCTAATGTACATTTATTTTCTACTCCGTGGCTCACAGGTTACGGTTTTCGCCCTGTGTTGCTTGATTAGAATGTAGCATTCAGTTGAATTCTCTGCGATAATAATAATAGTAATAATAATAATAATAATAATAATAATGGGATATAATAATGGGATGTGGTTGAAGACTGCTGCCAAGGAAAGGGATGTTGAGGAACTGAAAGCAGAGGAATGGCAAGGACGTTTGTTAACTGAGAGATGGGAGGATCAAGAAGTTGGGGATGAATGCTTTTCTTGGATGAGCGAGTGGAAGACTGCGCCGACTCACACCATAGCGGGACTGCAGGAACTATACCAGCAACTCTTACCAACTCTTAAACTTTTGGTTACAATAAATATATGAAAGTTCATATATTTTGAACTGCGGTATTAGATACGTATGATGCACGATCTTCACAGTAGAGAGCGCTATTTATGCAATAGCGAATATCAGACCTGAAAAAAATCAGGCCTGTACGGGATTCGAACCACTGACCTCTGCGATACTAGTGCACCGCTCTACCAATTGAGCTAACAAGCCAACTGCGAGCAGGCCGTTAAGTTAATTCGTAATAAATCCGTGATCTTAAACTTTTAGCGTTTAAACTCTGGTAATAACTAACGAAATCAATCTGATGTAAATAAATCGATTTGACAATGGAGGTACGCTAGACGTGATTGTATTGTAAATCTCTTTACCTTTTTAGTCCTCTGTAGATGTTGCATATTAGGATAACTGCTGAGTGTAGAGGCGTGTCGTATCCAACAGTTCGCAATGAAAACAAGGAGACATAGACACTGAGTGAAGTTGAACAATCTTGACACACACGGTTTTCTGTTTTTAAACTTCGCGCACGATCTCGAGGCTGAGATAGACAAAACTCGGTTTCAGTCTCTCTCGACACAGAAAAAATCTTCACCTGTTTTTAAAAAAAACAGTACATTCCTTTTAGTGGTAGTCTCCCTCGCAGCCGTTTTTTTTGGATATCACGCAACGCTCCCCCAAAAGAACGACTGCTGACAATCGAACTACATTCCTTTCTCCGAATTGGCCAATCACAGCTCAGGTTCCATTTTCAGGAACCTTTTCGCGCCAGACTCACCTTTTGAGACGTCCTATCAGACATCGTTTTCCATCGCGATCCTCATGTGGAAAACACAAGACAAATGGCGGTGCTTGAAGGAGCTTTTCGTAAAGCGTCGTCAAAGTTCAAAATGTTCGAGCTTAATGCTCACCAGAAGCTTGCAATTAAAATATTTTAGTCGAGAAAGAAGATGTTTTTGTTAAGTTGCCAACAGGATCCGGGAAATCGTTAATATATCAAGCACTCCCGCTCATGTTTGACCATGTTACCGATGAAAGTGGTCATATTATTGTTATTGTTGTTGCGTTGTACCAACGTGCGGAAACACGTACTCGATAATTCGGGCCGATTTCCTGTACCGGTGATAAAAAGCCACGAACATAACTAATCGGGTTCGCTCCAGCTAGCAGCGGACTGGCAAATGAAGAAGTATAAGTAGTGTAGGAGACGTTGGCCGACCTAAATTGCAATGTTCTCGAAGCTTCGCCCGGTTTGTTGACGGCAAGCACGAATTTCAGCCAATCACGAATGTGATTGGCTGAAATCAATATTGAAAGCGGTCTAGATTTTCCCATCTAGACCGGCATCTCAGTCTAGAAAAAAAAGGTACAAAGAATATAAAAAATTGGCATATAAGACACAGCCATATAATAAGCATCTTATTAACCGAGCTAGGTCGGTCTGTATGGGAGAATCTTGACCTCGGTCGCTGGTACAGACCTCACTGCGTTCTTGTTAACAGACCTCCCGTGCGGTTAACAAGAACTAAATATTAAACTGTTAAAATGCTTCTTCTTGGTGTAGAACTTCTTTTCTTTCATTAAACTCCTTTTGGGCACCCGAAAGAGAAATTTCACTTGTACTTGAAGTAGACTGCAGGTCTCCTTTGTAATTTTCAGTTCAGGTTTCGATCCCAATAGTTAGCCTATGACCATTTATTTTTTCCTTACAGAGGAGAAGCTCCTCGCCGGAGCCTCTCCTCTTTAAGGAAAAGAATATCCGACACAGGATCTGTGGGGAAAAAGGTTCACCCCCATTGTAACCAAAATTAAGGGGGATGTTCCGAATGGGAGTGTCGATTATTTTTCACCGAGTATCTTCATCACAGCTTGGTTGGCGGGAAAAGGCGTTCGCGCTACATAAAGAGCTTTTAGGGGGTGGGGGTGGGGGTGGATGCGTTGCGTGACATTCTACAGACCGTCTTCATCAGGAGACGAAGTAAACATTGGGGCTCTCAATCCCTGTGTTCATGTAGCGGCGATTTCTCAAATTTGGCTACATATTTTTCCACCGGCTACCTCTAACTCGAGTGGCTAGGCTGTGAAAGAGGGAATCCTTGCAGTTAAGAAGAAAAACTCTTATAAAGACCGAGATCGCAAATAGCACTGGGACAGGAAACACTGGGAAGTCTCGTGACTATCATATCGCAGTAAAGCCGTGGGTTAAGTGACGAGTCCATGTGAGAGGAGAGAGCCAACTTGACGGCAAATTCCTTATCAAATACCGAGGTAGAATTTATTTCTTCTTCATTTTGATATGCAGTTCTTAGTTAGAAGAGAATATCTTCGCACTATGATGCACGCGCAGTAATCGAAGAAAATCAGAAATATCCGCGAAATATTTCGCAAGCACTGAATTAACAATTTGGCCTGTTGGATAATAAATCTCTTATTAAACGGTTTGTTATGTAGTATCGCTGAGTATTTTTACTCGTTGTTTGTATTTTGACTTGCCTGCCCTGGCCCTATGGGCTCGTCAAAATATACGGCACAACTCAGCGATACTACACAACAAAACGTCAGGTGAGATATATTTATCCGTCGAAATCCGGACCGTTTAAATGTATCTGTAATCGATTGTTTTGGCATTCCACCGAATGTCCACCGCATACGTCAGAAACTGCTATCATTTTATCGCAGATCGCAAGAATATCTCTCAATTTTAAATTGTTATTATGATGGCAAGAGCTTTGCAATATTAAGAAAGTGCTAGACAGAAGTTCCCGTGTAAAAAATCACCATTTGTACATGGAGATTTCTAGGCGTGGAAATTTCGATCAAGCTCCCGGTTTATAACACACTTTAGACATTTTTCATGTGCTCACAACAATTTTATTATTCGTTCCAGTCCTCCACACGGGGGTACGCCTGACGCTTACAAAAAACCAACAAACGATCGCGTGTCCAGTACGCTTGATCCTCCACATTTCTACATAATTTCCAAATTTACAGTTGAGAGTGGTCATATAAGTGATTGATGGATTGACGAAGGAATGACATCCTCTCCAGTAACCAACATAAAAGTAAAAACGAAACCCAATAGTCTTGAACCTTTGGTGTGACTATCTCATCGATAATTATCGAAGCTTGCGTGACGTGGTGTGATGTGTTTGAAAATTAACATCCGTCAAATATGTATGGGTTATTGGCTGGATATTGGCCGTGTCCCTTTTTGCGTTTTTATGGACCGAAACGAAGGTGAGGTCCATAAAAAGGCAAAAAACGAACGAGGCTAATATCCAGCCATCTTGAACGAACAAGCTAGTCAATGAATTATTTATTACATAGCAAAAACATTTCTCTCTCTAGTCGTTATAAGAGTCAAGAACAAGTCGCTCAAAAGAAAGTCAACTGTGTTTGTAGCTCAATAAACCCGCGAGGATCATTTATATTTTCGTTTTGACGGTTTTTTGCTACTTTTTGCGACTTCATCGCCGACACTTCACGCACTTTTTTTTCTCGCGCGGAATCAAAGTAGGCAACCCGAACGAGCAAAAAGACCGGGAATTTGCATGTCACGTTTCGATAGCTGCATACTACTTCATAGTAAGTGTTTAATCACTTCACACAGGCTTAAGTCGACCAGGTCGGTAGCTGTCTGTGTTCAAATGACATTTCGACTGACATGCCCACAATCCTCGACAAAATTTTATGTCTAGGGACACTTACGATAAAACGGTTGAAAACCTTAGAGCCAGAAGTTACCCCTTCCCCCTTTGCAAGCCAGACAAATTGTTTTAAACATTACTTTGGGGAGGTGAAGCAATTATCTTCACGAAAGAGCTGTTACAGAGAAATGTAGAAAAGAACCCTGAACTGAAAAGGGAAAAAAAAAAATCAGAATCCGACCATATTCGAGCCCATGCCTGAAAGATACCAGTTAGGCGCTTCTACTGTCTGAGCTACGAAACCGCAGGGAGCGAGGCAAATTTAGTAGATTTCTCGCTCTCAGACTTTTATTCAATAGGAATAAAATGAACTTAGTAATGATATCTGATCCGAGGGTGAAGTACAAATAAAGAAATGATTTTCCCAGGCGAGCTGTTTTAGAAGAAACTGCAAAAATAAAAAAAAAAGGAGAAAAATCAGCCCGTGACAGGATTCGAACCTATACTGCTGAGATAATTGGTTATATCAACTAAGTTGAAACTGTAAATTGGCCACCGTAACGAATAAAAAAGATGACGTTTCGAGCGTTAGCCCCAAGAAACTCAAGAAGGAGCTACGCCAGGAAATCGTTCTCGTTGCCATGTTCCCAACAATGGCGTAGCTCCGCTTTCTGCATATAAAACCACATACAACCCACAATTCCTCCATTCGCTCTGACGAAGGGCTAACGCTCGAAACGTCAGCTTTTTTTTCGTTACGGTGGCCAATTCACAATTTCAACTTAATTGATATAACCAATTATCTTGTTACCCCCACCGACGCAGCACCACAGTTACTTTAGAAACTTTCAGCCTCTATACTTCTGAGACTGTGCTTATTGGGCGCTACTTCCGACTGAGCTACGAAACCTTCTTATTGACTTCTTTGATTTGATTAAGGTGGGTATTTGACTTCAAGATGAGAAGAGGTCCGGCATTTGGTTTAATAATTTTCGTCACGGTTGTTGTGGCAACTGGAATCTTCCTTGCCTACTGGTTTACAAGAAATCAATCATGGGAAGAACATCCCTCCGGATATCCCGACTCCCTCGGCGGACCGTATAAGCACGCAAGCGTGGCATCAGACGCCGGCCCTTGCTCGCGCATCGGGAAGAACATTCTTCAGCAAAACGGTTCGGCCGTGGACTCCGCGATAGCCACGATGCTATGTGTCGGAGTTGTCAATTTACATTCGACGGGAATCGGAGGCGGTGGATTCATGCTCGTGTACAATGGGAGTGGTCGAATCGCCGAGGTGTTTGATTTTAGAGAAACTGCTCCAGCCGCAGCGACAAAGGACATGTTCAAGAATGCAAGTTACGAAGAATTGAACAGTGAGTAAATACTACGCGGACATTGAGGCTTAACAAAAGTAACGTCATATGTTTTGATGAGTCGATCGTCGGTAAAACTGTTGGTGGAATAACGTTCCCTTGGTGGAGCTTGAGAAGAGGAGTGGGGAAGGGGGAAAGAGGGGGGGAGGGGAGAGAGTGGTTGGCGCAAGACCCTATAAGGAAGCCAAACAAAATTGCGTCTGTCAAAAGTCTGCTTCTAATCCCAATCTGAATTGCGGTCAGAATGATAAATTTGCGCTCCTTTTTATTTAATGACTGACTAGGTTATTGTTCACGTAAGAAATTTCAGCTCAGCTATGCCAAAGAAGACGCGAACCTAGAAGAATAGGAATCCCAAAACAGTTGTTGGTCTCTATGACTTGAGTCGTAGACATCAAAACAGCTCTGTTAACACATGGTCGCATAAATACACTTCCCAAATACCTTTATTCTACAATCTTAACTCAGTTTCCGTATCATCTTTCGCGGAATTCTCTTGTGAGCGCTTCACCTGACTAACACTCTTTTTATTCGAATGCGTTTGTTTTACAAGGTACACTGGCCACAGGCATCCCAGGTGAAGTGCGCGGTTATCACGCGGCCTGGAAGGCGTATGGGCGGTTGCCATGGACACAGCTGGTGCAACCAGCAATAAATCAAGCAAAGTATGGTTTCCTTATATATCCGTCACTTTACTTGGCGATTTTAAAAAAAGAAGAAGACATTAGGAAAGATCCAGGACTGAGGTAAGTACCTTTTTCTATCACCTTATATTTACTGAATTGTGGGCTACACATTGGCCCAATGCCTAGAGCGCTGGAGACGGATCGAAAGGTCCAAGTTGAGCCCTCGGCAGTTCATTTTGTTAAGTTCCTGATCAAGACAGTTCACTCTAACAGTGCCGCGTTCGAGGTCCCTACTGTAGGGTGCGGTCCGAGTTTTATTTTTCGTTCGGATTTTTGCGCGCGGGCCACAAATCCGAGTGGAAAAAACGAAGTCTCGTAACTTTCCGTGCAGACCGAGAAAACGAAGTTAGGAAGATATTTATTGTATCTCTCCGTTTAAATTGAGGAGGAAGCCGTAAAATGAAAAGCGGCTCGCTAAACTGACCAAATGTAGTGCACATACTGAGTTGTACATAATATTAGTATAATTTCAGAGCTGAGCAAAGAGTTTCCAGCAATCTGATTGGTCGAGCGGTTCCTTATATGACGCTATATAAACCGCTCCACGCGGTTTATATAAAATCTTAAAGTAAAATGTTAATAAATGTTACTAAAATGTTCAGCTCTGAAATTATACCAAAACAATTATTCGCCTCAGGTTCGGTGAATATTGTCGAATAATCCCCTCGACTTCGTCTCAGGGATTATTCGACGATATTCACCGAACCTGAGGCGAATAATTGTTAAATAATGAGAGGTAACCTGTAATGAACTGGTATGTCATCCTGGATACCAAGCCCACATTATAAGGACGCTCGTTTCTCCACCCACGGGAAGATTGGAGACGAGCAGTTGTAGTTCTGGTTGACTCGGAAGCCGATTTTTTTCGAGACATCTCAAGCGATTCATTACATTTTACATTCCGTTTCCCACAGACAACTTTTTGTTGATAAGAATGGAAACCTAAGACAATTAGGCGACAATATCACCAACCTGCCATACGCGAGATCCCTCGAAGTGATACGAGACAATCCTGAGAGCTTTTACAACGGATCTTTGGCCAAGAAGATCGTCCGAGACATTAGAAAGCGAGGCGGAATCATCACTTTGCAGGACCTGAGAGATTACAAAGTCATCAGAAGAAAGGCGATTATCAACCAATTGGATGATATGAAGTGGTATACGGCTCCTCCACCCGCCAGCGGTCCTGTGATAACTCTCATATTGAACATTCTGAAAGGTATGGGTCAACAGAGTCTAAAAGGGAGTCTAAAAGGGAGACTATAGAAAATTGACTGCCGAAGTGGGGAGGGGGAGGGGGATAGAACTTTACAAAGCCTTGTTGGGGGGGGGGGGAAATCAGGTAAGTTTTATCGTCTTCGAACCTTTAGAAATCCTTATTACGACATCACATCTCCGTTGCTGATAACGATGTCAACTTCATGATACCGAAGTTTTTGCTCCTTTTATAGTGGTACACTCATGAATGAAAATATTGCGACCGTTTTAACGACCTCTTGTAGCACATCTTCAATTTGAAGAGCTGTGCAGAGAATTTGAAACGGAGCATGCGTTCGACTGATTGTCGAATGTTTCATTGGTTTTTAGACCGCTTCTTGATGTTAGAAAAACAGCAGGGTGGGTTCAATTAACAATGGCTTGCTAACATTGGCAATGACGTGCAAACAAAAAAGAAACAACAACAAAATACATCCTTTGAATTTCCCTTATGAAAAAATAGTAAATTTTTTACAGAAGTGTAATGAATCAAAATTCGGATATCAAAGTTTGCATTTGGCTGTTGGCCCTTTCTCAAAGATCAAGTGTGTAGAGTACTTTCTATTGGTGTCGGTGACTTGATGCTATGCAAGAAGTTACCTGAGTGATTGACGCTTTTTTTTTTTTTAGGTTATAACATGACTTCCGAGTCGCGTAATTCATTAACGTTTCATCGTATTATTGAGGCCTTCAAGTTTGGATTTGCTTGGAGATCACGCCTTGGGGACCCGGCCTTTAACGTCCACATGAATGAAGTAAGAAATATGGTAACAATTTATAATTACCAGATAACTTTCTTTAGTAGGGCAGACATACAAAAAATTGCGATCATGCTGTCTAATTGTAGGTTAGAACTTACTCAAATACACAAATGAATCCATGGGAACTTTCCAACGTGACATTGGCTTGCTGCATCATACTATTACTGAGGAAAGGCTGATAGTTTCGAAAGAAACTGTTTGGGGCTGCGTCGGTGGGAGTAACGAAATAATTTGGATATATCAACAAAGTTGAAATTGTAAATTGGCCACCGTAACGATTACAAAAGCTGACGTTTCGAGCGTTAGCCCTTCGTCGGAGCGAATAGAGGAACTGTGGGTTGTGTGTGCTTTTAAAGGCAGAAAATGGAGCTACGTTATTCATGTTTTTCTCGTTGCCATGTTCCCACCAATAACGTAGCTCCATTTTCTGCCTTTAAAAGCACACACAACCCACAATTCCTCTATTCGCTCCGACGAAGGGCTAACGCTCGAAACGTCAGCTTTTGTAATCGTTACGGTGGCCAATTTACCATTTCAACTTTGTTGATATATGCGAATTATTTCCCTATTACTGAGGAGATGACCTTGAACTTGCGCGCGCGTTTTTTTGGGGCGTTCAAAGGGGATGATGGTATTGTGATTCTCACCACAAGAGAAGACATACGAAATCATAATGATGGGGAATAAATGTGGGAAATAAAGGTCGTTAGTTCAAGTGTTGTTTGTCATTCACCACGTGTTCAGCCACTTTTGAAACTTTGATAGTGCATATACGTATTTGAATTCAAAGTGCGCGTATGCTCACTTTGAAATCCCCTCATTAATGGCAACTTTTTCGGATTAACGTGAGTGTTCTCATAAACAGTTGGACATCAGTCTCGTCGACGTCATATAAAGTAATCAAACTTCAGTTTCTGTGTTCACGTTTTACAGACAGTCTCCACGATGACAAATCAGACGTTTGCCGAGTTTTTGCGTCAAAAGATTTGGGACAACCAAACTCACAGCAACGCTTCTTATTACGGAAAGTTCCAGTTTGAAAGAGACCACGGTACTTCTCATCTTTCTGTTTTGTCTCCGGACGGCGACGCTGTGGCTCTTACCTCGACCATAAACTACTAGTAAGTTAACCCTTTACACACTAACTTTATTAGTATGTTTATTCTCTTTACAGTACCCTATACATTTGCTAAGGTGCTGACGAGGAGAATTTGTTTAAAAATCACGAGCTGCTTCAGTTGATGATGACTTCCCATATTCTTTTAACCTTCACGTGTGATTCAGGGGTACAATTGTACGGAGAAAGTAGATGCTAGTCCCCCTTAGGGGTGAAAGTTTTAAATGGTACCAGGATTGATGGTCGACCACTCAGTTAAAGTCTCATTAGCCTAACGTTTCAATGGAGGAAGATATTATCCCGGCTTACATTGTCCAAAGTGATTAAGAATATAGAATGATCTAGCCGGGAACTAAATATGAGTAGGAAAGATGTAAACAGATTACAAGTCTCATGAACCAGCCTAGCGGTTCATTACTCACAGAGCTTATCCCGGTTTACACGGCATGAAGTGATGCCTCCCAGTTGGCTCAATGGATAGAGCGCTGGACTGTTGTGCGGGAGGTCAAGGGTTCAAGCACCGGCCGGACCAACACTCATGGTCTTAAAACAAGTGAGAAGAGTATGCTACCTTTCTATAACATCAAGAAATGGTTAGATACTCTAGTCTTCTCGGATAGGGACGAATAAATGGAGTTCCCGTCTCCTGCAGGGTTAGGGGTAGGTGACGTTAATTTCCCACGCACGAGATTACTGTGTGATGGATGTCCTCCCCTGGGGTGGTTGCTGGGTTGGAATTGGCCCTGAAAAACCCCCATGTGGAGTGGTCAATATGTATGTATGTATGTATGTATGTATGTACTAAGAAGGAGTTTAGCAAGGGAGTCTATATTCGATAACAACCACCTCCTCCCTTTTCAATTCCTGAGGCTTTCTTGATAGTTCCTCAGTTTCCTCGTCTTATTTGCCGTATTGTGAAAGTATGAGCAAGGAATAGTTGCCATGTTTTCAACCAGAGAGAGCGAAAGTACATTACTATCATTAGATTTTCTAATCTGTTTTGATAAATTCACTCCCAAATACATCGCAAACACAACCTATGTTGCTAAGTTCCTCATAGTTTGAAGATGGTATGCTGTATAACTATTACTTTTTTTTCATTTTTTCTCACTCGATAGTTTTGGGTGCAAATTTCGTTCCACATTAACTGGAATAGTCTACAACAACGAGATGGGTGACTTTTCTACACCAGACCAGCTCAACCCAGATGAGATAAAACCGTCCAAAAGTAACTATATCAAGCCCGGAAAAAGACCTCAGTCCTCTATAAGCCCTGTTATTTTCACTGACGGAAGTGGTAGAGTGAAACTGGTAGCCGGCGCGTCTGGGGGACCACACATTACAACAGCGGTTTCCCTCGTAAGTTATAATTAGAACGTTTCACAGGAAACCAATTGAATTCTGTCTTCTAAGCTGCAAATTTCTCGTTGTTTGATCTGCTGATGAGGGATATTTTCTCTCTACTCTGCAGACGGTTGTGAACCAACTATGGTTGTCACGTGGCATTTCTAACGCTGTCAACGATCCACGAGTCCATCACCAGCTATTTCCAAATACGGTCATTATCGAAGAGCCTCCATACACTATTCCCCTAGGCATTCAAGATGGTTTAAGAGCCCGCAAACATAACGTCACAATGGAGAGTGAGTTTGCAGCAGTGCAGGCAGTAATTCGAAAAAAAGATGAAGAAATCTTTGGGAAAAGTGATCCGAGAAAGTATGGATGGCCAGACGGTTTCTAAACTGATAAACAAACTTTGATTTCCTCTGATAGCACACCAGTTTTAAAGGTTTGTTTCTTTTTGACTTACCACCTGGCAAACATTTTTAGCCGTTAGGGACATTTCACGCTGCGCCAGAGAGGATTGATACAAATGCCTAAAATTGCAGAATATCTTTGTAAAAGTTTTAAGATCTATGATGATAAAATTAATTTATTGCAACTCAGATCACCACTCATTCTTATACCTCTTGTCGGAGGACGGGGCCAATCCTCAAATAGCCGCTCCCCAGGCTCAGTTGAGTTGGCTGGCGTTTGTTAATCTTCTTGACGCATGTTACTCCTTTGAAGGTGCGGAACCGAATGCAGCAAATTCTTCACTTCTGCCCTTTACATAGGATCAAGTATCTACAAACCATTAAACCTAAAATGCCACACAAGCCATTCTATCACATAACGCATTTTTCTCCCTCAAAACTTGCAAGTCATGGAGAGGCATAAATAGATTGTGCTCAATAACTTTTGCCAGAGCAATTTTTAGCGTTTTTAGCAACTTTTTGTATTGCGAGCAACGGTCAGCAATCTAGAGCAACTTTTGCCTTCCTTGGCAACTTTTGAGTCAACAGAGTTAAAAACTGACCAAACCATCAAAAAGGTCTTTATCAAAAGGTTTTTTTTATCAAAACTGGTGAAAACTAAGGATGTCGTACGTTCTTACAAATAATTCATAAAATAACACGTGCGCCCACAAACTGGACAGCAGCTATCTAACGGGCGCCTACATCCAGCGGTTATTCGCTCCAACAATAGAGCTTCCCGCGCGTGCGAGGCATCACAATTAGAAGCTGAAATGTCTGACGAGGAAATAATTCCCCCTATTGAGGTTACCATAGCCGCTGGGGTAATTCTTAACAGTTCTGCAAGAGCTTCAATTTTTAGAAAGCGCAAAATTCACGTCAACGAAGGCAAATACAAACAACGAGAAGCGGTAGCTCGACCTCGTCCTCAGGGAAAGGAAACAAAACAGGCGCTTGGGATGGCGTGAAAGACTATCCAAAACGTCATTAGAAAATACTTTCTGTTATTAGTTACGTTGAGATCATATCGATCACAACAAATGATGTTAAATTACACATACAACGTCATGTTTTGAGTAGTAATCTACAACAAAATGACTGGCAACTTTTAAATTTTTGAGCAACTTTAGAGGAACTTTTGGGTGCATTGTCAAGCAACTTTTGCTGGATTTACTAGCAAAATCTATTTATGCCTAGTAATGGACACTTTTGACACCATTAATAAGATGAGAGGGGATAAGTGGGGGAGGGGAGAGGGGTAGAAAGTAGGAGACCCACTGTGAAATGAGAAACTGGGAGTGCTGCAATAATTTAGGCCAGAGCTGTTCAATACAAGAACGATTAATTGGATGATTTTCAGAGCAAAATTCTATAACTAAAACAAAGCTACTAAGGATGAGTGTTAAATCAAATTGATACTTTATTCAAACAATTCAATACATTTTTAAAATGTCTGTAGACAAACAAATAACTGTCCTTAGATTAAAAGATACTCAGTTAATTCTATAGACAAGCAATTAAATGTCTTTAGATTTAATACAGATATTCAGTTAATGCTATAGAAAAGCAAATAAATGTTTTTAGATTAACAGATATTCAGTTCATTCAATAGACAAGCTAACAAATGTCTCTTTACCTTCTCTTAACACTTGATCATATCCACATGTTAATTTGCACAATATAAATATTAAATTATTATTATACTGTTCTTTATACATTGCCCATTGTTCCCTAGATGCTGACAAGGGCAACTTGTTTAACAATAAAGAGCTTCTTAAGTTGGTGATCATTTCCTTTATTCTCATAACTTTAATGTTTGATTCAGGAGTGGTATTGTTAGGAGAAGTTAGATGCTTGTCACTCTTTGAGTTCAAACAGCTAAGACTGTAAATGAATGACAAAGTTACTTAACCACATCCCCCTCTTTACAAGAAAAACCTAAAATACCGTGACGTAATCCTTTACCGTTTTAGTTTCCCTCGGCACAGATTAATTTGTGGCCGAAATAAAACAACTACGTCACATACATTATTTTTAAGTGCATGGTCCATTCTCATAGTTTAAAACGCGGTGGTAAAATTATGTGGTTAAATAATATCCATCTCCACTACTAAGAAGAAATTGTTTGCTTACGATCATTAAATCTAAACGCAAAACTAATATCTAGGACTCCTCGATTCCAATCCGCTAACTTATTTTAAGTTTTGTCATCAAAAGAAGCCAATTGGGATAGTAAAAAGATTTCCAGATTAGCAGAAGACAATTTTTTGGGACTACCAAAAGTCTTGAAGTGACCGTACATATATTTATTAACAACTACTCAAATATCCGAATACGGTTGTTCAACAAATCAGTCACAACTATCCTACCATCACTAAGAACTGCTGTGGCTCTTGGACAGCTGAACTTTCCTGGCCCACTCCCTCCTTTTCCAAACTTTGCTATAAATTTGCCGCTCAGTTCAAATACCTGAACTCTGTGATTGTTTCTGTCACAGACCATCAGGTGTCCTGCCTTGTTAACTGACAAAAAACGAGGTCCATTGAACTATAAATATAGAGGCGAGACTATTTTTGCTCACTATTTCTATTTTTATTGTTATCTCATTGTCAATCAAATTAGTTTTACATATTTCCGCTGTTACATCATACAGCTATCTATGAAGCATCACCCCAATTCTCTGTTAATTCCCACTGCACCTGAAGAAGGCTGGTTTGGCCAGCCGAAATATAGTGCTCCGTCTTAAAATTTACTTATCTACGTTGTATCGGTCTTGCCTCTATATTTATATTTCATATTCGTTTTTTTGGGCCGATCAGATCATCGCTGATCCAACGTAAAAGAGTAGGAGTATTGTCCACGGTTGCCTGCTGAACATTTCACAGTCCATTGAACTGCCCATTCCCGTCCCCCTTATTTCCAAATCTGTACAAAAAATCACCATTTATATCAAACACTTTGATACAATGTTCGTCAAGGTCTGACATTATGAGATGTTTGTTATATTGAATACAGTGAGAAG